>NC_077233.1:16495475-16647975 GCF_027887165.1 Monodelphis domestica
GAAAACATATCTATAACGTTTAGCGATCCTTTATTCCTTTATTTACTTATTATTAATAATAATGCTACTGTTTACATAGTATGTACATTGTACATATATATGCGTATATATGTATATACATATATATTTCTTTGCATATATGTCTTATTTTTTCCACAAAATAACTCTAGTGTAAATATTCTTATTATTGTCATTTTTTACAGATGAGGATACTGAGTCCAGATAAGGTAAATGAGTTGTCCCAGGGTATACAGGTAGTTGGTATTTGAGAAAAGGTTTTATTTTTAAGTCTTTCTAAGTCTAAATTCCACATTAGCCACAATATTACCCAGCTACCTTCATTTACCTTGCCTATGTCTAGGTATCTGTGATATGGCTGCTTTCCTCATTTGGGTGGGGAGTTAGTTCATCAAAACTCTATTAGGGGACTTCTGGGTAAACATGGCTGTAGCTTAGACACAGGAATCTACCTCTCCTCAGCACTTACTGATATAGTCTACCTTAAAAGGCCAAAAAAAAATTCATATGAACAAAGTGACTCAACAGTAGGGCACAGCGTTGAAGGTACATGGTATTTGGGCATTTCCACACTATAAGGGGATAAAATAGCTACCACCAAAATGCAAGCTGATCTACCCACCCCCACCCACCCCTACAGAGCCAGTGCCAGTGCACACTAGAATCAGTGACTGAATGGCACCTCTATATCCTTGGCAGATTACTAAGACTACCAAAGGCCCACCCCTGAGAGCAGCTAAACTCGAGAGCCCAACAGGCAAAAGAGCACAGACCTTGGGTGTAGAGATAGTGCAGAGAAGGGCTGAAAACAGTAGAATCTCCAGAGACTCAAAAGGTGGGCTCTGGCAAAAACCTTGTTCCTTAGCTCCATAAAGGGAGGGCATGCCTCCTCTCTCAGACTTCTGATGGGAAAGGGAAGGTAAAACAAACATAGTGATGGCAAAAAATGTCCAGGAAAAACAACTTCCTAACACCAAGAAAAACAAGAAGACTTTGACCAACCCTGGATAATTTTTATGGAGGAAAAATCCAGACTACAGAGGAAATAGCAGAAGAGGACGAACAAATAAATGCACCCAAACCTCCCCAAACAATGGAAATTGGCCAAAAGCTCTTGAAGAATTTAAATCTGAGCTTATGAAAAAGATGGAAGAATATTGGCAAGAAAAGTGGGAAATAGTTCAAAAAGAAAATAACAGTTTAAAAGATAAGAACTCCCAATTGGAGAAAGAAGCTCAGAAATCAAATGAAATGATACATGAATTAGAGACCAAAATTAAACAGGTGGAAGTCATGAAAATCAGGATAGGCCAAACTGAAAAGCAAAATCAAAAGATGATAGTGGAAAATCAGTCTTTAAAGACCAGAATTGGATAATTAGAAGCCAATGATCTTGTAAAACAGCAATAATTAATCAAGCTAAATCAAAAGATTGGCAAAATATCAGGAAACATGAACTATCTCACTGAGAAGATGACTGACCAAGAAAACAATTCTAGAAGAGACAATTTAAGAATCATTGGTCTACCTGAAAACCCAGAAATAAATAAAAATCTTGACATCATACTACAATAAATTATCCAAGAAAATTACCCTGATGTTCTTGAACAAGAGGGGAAAATGGACATTGAAAGAATTCATTGAATACCCTCTACACTAAATCCTCAAAACACAACCCCCAGGAATATAATTGCCAAATTTAAGAGCTTCCAACCTAAGGAAAAATTTTTTACAAGAAGTCAAAAAGAGACAATTCAGATGTCAAGAAGCACCAATCAGGATCACACAAGATCTGTCAACTTCCACACTAAAGGACCACAAGACTTGGACTATGATATTCAGAAAGACAAGAGAAATAGGTCTTCAACCAAGGATCACCTACCCATCAAAACCGACTATATATATCCAGGGGAAAGTATGGGCATTAGACAAAATAGATTTCCAAGTATTTGAAAGAAAAGATCAAAACTAAGCAGAAAGTTTGATATCCAAGCACAAAGATCAAGAGAAATATGAAAAGGTAAATAAGAAAGAGAAAGGAAAGGGGGAAATGTTTTTTATTGAAATTTCTGTCTTTAAGGGCTGTAATAAGAGCAAATTAATTATATTAACATATAGACAAATGTAATTTTAACTCTCAAAAATTATATTCACTATTGTAGTAATTAGAAAAATAATTTATAGATAAATATTGGGGTAATGAGTGGTCTAAGACATAAAGATTAAAATTTTAGGGGAGACTGAGGCAGGTAGAAATTGGTTTCTCTCTGCAAGGAGTATTATATTTTTATGAGGTTTATTAAAGATTAAGGATTAAAGAACATACAGGATAAGAAAGCACGTGACTAGGCCAGAGAGAGGCCTAGACACAACCTCACCTACATTATGAAAAGAGCCATGTCTGCTTGCAAGCGGAAAACAGGGAAGAAAAAAGAGAAAAGCTCAAAAGGGCCTTTCCAATCAGGTTAAATACCTTCTCGATCTCGGCCCATGTGAGAATTCAGTGAGATTACAAAGCATTTTGGGGAAGTGGAGCAAGGGCTTCTGGGGATTGAAGTCCTGTATTCAAGTCTATTTTTTACAAAGATAATATGCAAAAAAAAAGGGAGGGGGGAATAGAAGATGGCACCAAGAGAAACTTGAAGGAATAAGATATTGGGATAATCCATATCACACAAAGAGGCTCATAGGAAGGGGAGGAGGGAAGAATACTGTTATAAGAAGGAGAAGAAGAGAGTGCTAATAGGAAATACTTAAACCTTACTCTCAGTGAAATCAGTTCTGAGAGAGAAGAGCATCTAGATCCATTAGAGTATAAAATTCTATCCAACTCTACAGGGAAAGTGAGAAGGGAAAACTAAGGGGGGAGTGGGGCAGGAAGTATAAAAAAGGAGGGAAAGAGGAGGGAGGGAACTCAATAGACACTAAAAAAATAAGAAGAAGGGAACAAAAATGGAGGAGGCGGAAAGGGAAGTATAATAAGGGTGGGGATTAGGGGGACTGATTAAAAGCAAACCACTGGTTTAAAAAGATAGAGTGAAAGAAGAAAGGGCAGAACTTGGAGAGGATATCAAAATGTTGGGGAACACAGAGATGGTTATAATAATTCTGAATGTGAATGGAATGAACTCATCCATAAAACAAAAGCAAAATTCAGAGTGGATTAGAAATCAAAATCCTACCATATACTGTCTACAAGAAATACACATGAGGCAGTTAGACACTCACAAAATAAGAATCAAATTCTGGAAGAAAATCTATTGGACCTCAACTGAGAAAAAGAAGGCAGGGGTTGCAATCATGAAATCTGACAAAGCCAAAGTACAAATAGATCTGAATAAAAGAGATAGGGAAGGCAATTACATCCTGATAAAGGGCAGTATAGACAATGAGGAAATATCAGTACTCAACAGGTATGTACCAAATGGTAGAGCATCCAAATTTCTAATACTCCCTAACAAAAAATCCCCAGGGCCTGATGGATTCACAAGTTAATTCTATCAAACATTCAAAGAAAAAGTAATCCCAATGCTATGCAAACTATTTGACATAATTTGCAAAGAAAGAGTTCTACCAAATTCCTTTTATGACACAAATATGGTACTGATTTCAAAGCTAGGCAGGTCAAAAACGGAGAAAGAAAAGTGCAGACCAATCTCCTTAATGAACATAGATGCAAAAATTTTAAATAGAACACTAGCAAAAAGACTCCAGCAAATGATCACGAGAGTCATTCATTATGATCAGGTGGGACTTAAACCAGGAATGCAAGGATGGTTCAATATTAGGAAAACCATTCACATAACTGACCACATCAACAAGCAAACCAACAAAAATCACATGATCATCTCAAAAGATGCAGAAGAAGCTTTTGGCAAAATACAACACCCATTCCTATTGAAAACACTAGAAATCATAGAAATAGAAGGGCCTTCTGTGACAGAGGCTGGCACTAGAGAAAAGGTGCCAGGCTGAAGAGTATGTGAAATTGATCACCTCAGTGGGGGAGGGGTCCCAGGAGTGGAGTCTGGAGGAAGGAGAAGACTCTGGCTGGTAGAGCAGTGAGGGTCACTCAGTCTTGAGGAGCCAAAGAGAGAAGTTGGGAAAAGTCTTTCTCCTGAGAGTTACCCACTTTTTTCTGCTGGTGACTGGAAGTCCTTCCCCACAACAGTTCCCAATTGAAGGGACTTTCTGAAGAGAAACCTGAACAGACTTTACCTCAGCTCCTGTTGCCCAGGGGTGAGTCAACCTGACTTCTCTCAGGGAGCTCAGGCTGCCAAAGCCTGAGTTCCCCAAACTTGAGGAGGGAGGTAAAGGGTTTAGTTAGAGACAGGGACCCCCTTTCCCCACTTTCCTTTTCCCATTCTTCCTTGCCTGTTATTCCTTTGGTATTATCTGATTGAATTGACATTAAAAGTTATCTGTTCCCCAAGCTGAATGTGAGTGAAAAGATCAAGTGGAGACCCTTTGGTCTTGAGTAGTGGAGGGGGGACAAGAGGGACAAGAGAAAATTGGGGAGAGCAGCTTTAGCTAAGGAGGGAAGGTTGAAGGGGGAAAATCTTCAAACCCTCTCTCCTCTCTGAGCCAACCTTAAACATTAGCTTTGAAGGGGGTCTCTCCTCTTTCCCCCCTCTCTATACCAAAAGTCTGACACCTTCTAGTTACAAATTAACCTTTTTTTAATACACTTCCCAAAGAATGATAAGCAGTATATATCTAAAACTATCAGCAAACATCATATGCAATGGGGATAAACTAAAAGCCTCCCCAATAAGATCAGGAGTGAAACAAGGACGCCCATTATCACCCCTATTATTTAACATTGTACTGGAAACACTAGCAGTAGCTATTAAATAAGAAAAAGAAATTGAAGGTATTAAAATAGGTATTGAGGGGACCAAGCTATCACTCTTTGCAGATGATATGATGGTCTACTTAAAGAATCTTAGAGAATCAACCAAAAAGCTAGGGGAAATAATCAACAACTTTAGCAAGGTTGCAGGTTATAAAATAAACACACACAAGTCATCAGCATTTCTATATATTTCCAAAACATCTCTGAAGCAAGAGTTAGAAAGAGGAATTCCATTTAAAACCACCCTAGACAATATAAAATACGTGGGAATCTACCTGCCAAGACAAACACAGGAACTATTTGATCACAACTACAAAACACTATCCACACAATTAAAACTAGATCTAAATAACTGGAAAAACATTAATTGCTCATGGGTGGGATGAGCTAACATAATAAAGATCATAATCCTGCCCAAACTAATTTATTGATTTAGTGCCATACCCATTAAACTACCAAGAAACTTTGTTATTGACTTAGAAAAAACTATAACAAAGTTCATTTGGAAGAACAAAAAATCAAGGATATCAAAGCAAGTATTGAAAAAAAATGTGAAGTCTGGAGGCCTAGAAGTACCAGATCTTAAACTATAGTATAAAGTAGTGGTCATCAAAACAATTTGGTAATGGTTAAGAGACAGAAGGAAGGATAAGTGGGTAGGACTTGGAGTAAGTGACCTCAGCAAGACAGTATATGATAAACCCAAAGATCCCAGCTTTTGGGACAAAAATCCACTATTTGATAAAAAACTGCTGGGAAAATTGGAAGACAGTGTGGGAGAGATTAGGTTTGGATCAACACCTCACACCCTACACCAAGATAAACTCAGAATGGGTGAATGACTTGAATATAAAGAAGGAAACTATAAGTAAATTAGGTGAACACAGAATAGTATACTTGTCAGATCTTTGAACAAGGAAAGATTTTAAGAGCAAGCAAGAGTTAGGAAAAAAGTCACAAAATGTAAAATAAATAACTGATTACATTAAAAGGGTTTTGTACAAACAAAACCAATGAAACTAAAAATAGAAGGGAAGCAACAAATTGGGAAAAATCTTCATAACAAAAATCTTGACAAAGGTATAATTACTCAAATTTATGAATAGCTAATTGTACAAAAAAATCAAGCCATTCCCCAATTGATAAATGGGCAAGGGACATGAATAGACAATTTTCAGATAAAGAAATCAAAACTATCAATAAACACATGAAAAAATGTTCTAAATCTCTTATAATCAGAGAAATGAAAATCAAAACAACTGACAGCAAAGGAAAGTAATGAATGTTGGAGGGGATGTGGAAAAATTGGGACATTAATGCATTGCTGGTGGAGTTGTGAATTGATCCAACCATTCTGGAAGGCAATTTGGAACTATGCCCAAAAAGCGCTAAAAGACTGTCTGCCCTTTGATCCAGCTATAGCACTGCTGGGTTTGTACCCCAAAGAGATAATAAGGAAAAAGACTTGTACAAGAATATTCATAGCTGCACTCTTTGTGATGGCAAAAAATTATAATATGAGGGGATGCCCTCCAATTGGGGAATGGCTGAACAAATTGTGGTATCTATTGGTGATGGAATACTATTGTGCTGAAAGGAACAATGAACTGGATGAATTCCATGTGAAGTGGAACGACCTCCAGGAACTGATGCAGAGTGAGAGGAACAGAACCAGGAGAACATTATACACAGAGACTGATACACTGTGGTACAATTGAATGTAATGGAATCCTCTACAAGTAGCAATGCAATGATCCGGGATAATTTTGAAGTGCTTATGGGAAAGAACACTATCCACATTCAGAGGAAGATCTGTGGGAGCAAAACACAGAAGAAAAACAACTGCTTGATCACATTAGTCAATGGGGATGTGATTGTGGTTATAAACCCTAAATGATCACCCTAGAGCAAATTTCAACAATATAGAACTGGGTCTTGATCAATGACATATGTAAAACAGCATGGGAGAGAGTTGTGGGAGGGGAGACAAAGAACATGATTTTTGTAATCTTGGAAAAATCCTCCAAATTAATCAAATAAATAAAATTTAAAAAAAAAAACAACTCTATTAGCCTGATCCTGCCTCAGAAGCTTACCTATGTGGGAATTAGGACTGGTCTTGGATTTCATTATGCTTGGGAAATTCAATGGGAAAAAATTCTCTTTACCAATGCAAGTAGGCACCTTCTCTGAAACTCCTGAGTTTCCTAGAGAATTAGTTAAGACGTTGATTTTCCAGAATCCCATAGTCAATAGGTATTAGAAGTAGGACTTGAACTCAATGCTTCTTAATTCAAGATAGTCTTTCTATCCACTCTACCATGTAGTCTTGGCCAAATCAATCACCCTCCTTCATCTTCATTTCCTTTATATGTAAAATGGGAAGGTGTTGGGATTGAACTAAATGGGCTGAGGTTCCTTCCAGCTTTACACTTTTGATGTTCTTGTTACTCAAAACTGTCTAGACCCAGGTACCAACCTGCAGTTCCTTTCCTGAAGACCTGATGTTAGAAGCATTCATGATCACTTAAACCTGAGATATCTGATTCCTGATTACTAGGGAGTAAAAGAACTCTATCAGCTGAGACGGAAAGTGGTAGTCAGAGTAGTTGCCCCCCACCCAGAGCAGAGGTTTTATGCTAAAGAGGACAACTAGATAAGAAGTGTGAACACCTGTCTAATGGTTGTCTGGGAGTTTTATCACCTAGGGGGGGAAATAGAAGCCAAAGCTATTTCACAACATCTCAATGGCCTAACAATGTGGAAATCACCCAGTTGGCCTAATAACAGAAAGTCCTCAACCCCTGACCAAGGACTCTCTATAAATCATATGTTCACATCTACTGCCATAACAATAACTGGCTATCAGAGAAGAGACCCTGCAGGGTTGTTTCTAAGGTCTGTTTTCATAATTGAAACAATACTTGGTCTCTTGTTCTCCACCTGCCCTTGAAAAGAGCTGTTTTTCTTATTCTGATAATAAATCCTGCCACTTGCATCCATAATTCTCCCCTTTTCTCCCTGCTGATTCCAATCTTTCTCTCCCACTCCTTCCCCTACAAAATGCTTAACTTATCTGTTCCAAGTTGTTGCCAAATGCTACCAATTATCTGTGTGCTCTCCTTGGGCTTGAAAGATTATAAAACCCAAATCTGGAGGCCAGGAATCTGGATCTGCTATCAGTGAGGAGCGATTCCTCAGCATGCTAATAAATCTCTTTCCTTTCCATTTCACCTCCTCTTTTTGACCCACAGGCATCAGACTCTCTTTGATGGGTACCCCTCTCCTACAAAGTTGGGAGAATTGCTTGTCACACTACTGGGACTATTTTTTGAAGAATACCTATTTGGGGGTGCAGGTGGGGAGTGGGATTAGGAGTTAGGGACATCTGATTCCTGGAGAATAGAAACCAAAGCAGAATAAGAGAACATCAGATCTGATCGTCTGTTCTCACAGAGTGGAAGAGCTGAGCAGAACACTGGGATACAAAATACCTACCCACCATGCTGCTGACTTCTAGGGTCAATGGGAATCAGACCTTTTGATCTGATTCACAGGCCAATTCACTCTACAATTATCCCCCTGTCGAGGTCTTTGTGAGAGGGGACTAATTGAATAGGAAGACAGTTCATGGAATAGTATGAAATGTAACACCCTGTGAAGGAGAGAGCAGACTGATGGAGCAATACCTAAAGAGAACAGTTTAAATACAGAAAATAATAGATGGAGATGGGCAGGTCTGATGTAAGAAATGATAGGTGATGGGTTTGAAATAATGATTATTTTGGCATAAGTACTTTTAGTGAAAGGGAGGGAATGATAACTCCACTGATAATAAATCATTTATTCAATCAGACACCTCCTTCTATGTGTCAGGCACTCTGTACAAAAAGAGGTAAAAGATAATCCTTGCCCTCAAGGAACTTGAAATCTAAAGGGGAAGACAAGAAGCAAACAAATATGTACAGCCAAGCTACATTTGGATGAAGAGGAAGAATTGAGAGGGAAGAGACTGGAAAAGAATAACTTGTAACCCAGGAGAAGGAGAGGCAAACTACAGACGCACAATCGTGGATGAGACATTTAACCTCCTACTTCAGTTTCCTTCTAGAAATAAGGGAGTTGGCCCAACAGGCCTTGGAAGTCATTGCCAATTCTTAGTCTATGATCTTGTGGTCTTATCTAGTGCTAAATTTCTCAGGTTCTAGCACTTAGCACAGTTCTTGACAGATCAGAGATTCTTACTAAATGTTTATTGACTGACTGACCCACTGTGTTTGATTCCATAGACCTAAGATAAATAAGAAATGAAGGGGTATTGATGAACTCAATCTGCAAGAATGTATTAAAGATCTACCATACCCCAGGCTCTGTGCTCAAAGACAATAGAAAAACCAATCTCAGCTTCTGACTGTTTTTATTCTAGCAAGGGAGGGAGCATAGCATGCTAGAGAGTGCTGAAATTGGAGTCTGGAGGACCAGGGTGAAAATATTGGCCACATCATCAAATGCTTCTGAGCCTCTGTTTCCCTGTCTGTAAAATGGGCCATGGGGTGGACTGGCTGGCCTCTGGGTCTCTAAGGCTCTTTGAAGTTCTTAATTTGTGACCCTGTGTAAGTGTACAAAAGTACATTCAGGATAAATATAAAGACAAATACAACCTGATTCGGAAGGGGGTCATGGCAGGTGGAGGGAGATCTCATGCAGAAGGTTTGCAGGGAACCTTTCTAAGGCTTCCCAGAGGAGGGAACTATTGCGGGAAACCTTGAGAGAAAAGAGAGACTTTTCAGAGTAGATGTGAGGCTGACAAGCACTCCAGGAATAAGATGTCAGGACAGCAAGTTGGCAGGAGCGGTTCTGCAGCTTGAGCAGGATGGACAGGTCTGAAAGCCAAGAGTAGGGCTGGGCATCAGCCTCTCTATCCTCATTTTGTGCCATAGCTGGCTATGGTGGAAGGGAGGGACCATTCCCAGCTTCCTGAGAGCATCTCTGCTGTTTAAAACCCAGCACAGAAGGCCTCCCTCAACTGACCTGAAAGCTCTGGCCTCTCTCCGGGCCAGCAGAGGGTTCTTACAGAGCTCTGGCTCATGCAGAGAGAGCACTTGGGAGTTCATGCTTGGCTCTCTCCTAGGCTTGACTCTGCCTTTGTGCCTTTAGTCAGAAGGTCTATTTTCCCCTCCTTTGTCAGGCTCTGTGTTTCTTCCTGGGAAATGCTCCTGGGAAAAGGAAGACTCGTCCCTCAACTTCTGAGATATCAGAGTTCCTTTGCCAGTTGAGGGTTGCCTGTCCGGATTTGGATTGGAACTGGAAGGTTTCTCTGACAGCTCCTGAGCTGGTCGAGTGTCCAGGATTGGCAGCCAGCTTTGAGAGCTCCCATCAGAATAGCAGGGAGCACAGGCCAAAGATTAGGCTTCTGGAGTCTGGCCTGTCCCTGGCCATTAAAAGAAAAAGAAGGAAACAGTAGGAATATCCCTGGCTCAAGAATGAGAATAAATGAGTTCAAATTCCAACCTGTCAAGTTTACTTTCTGTATGACCTTGGACAAGTTCTGTGTCCTCCATGGGCCTTGTAGCACCCCTTGTGTACCATGAAGAGGATGGAATAGGCAGCCTCGGTGATCCCTCTGGCTCTAAATCTATGTCCTTCTGTATAAACTGAGGAAGTGGGACTCAATGGCATCCAGGGTCCTTTTAAATACCAGATTTATGTTCATTAATTTCCGTGGACCTCAGTTTCCTCATCTATAGTATAAAGGGGTTGACGATCACTTTTGAGAACCCTTCTAGCTCCATGCTATCAGATAAACTCTTTACCCCATGCATGAATTAACTGAAATAGCAAACATATATCAAGCACTTAAAAATGTACAAGATAATGTGCGAAATCCTGGGGATACAGAGCCCAAACCCAAACGGCCCTTGTCCTCAAGGGCCTTCCCATCTACAGTGCAGCTCTCTGTGAATTAGCCTAAACAGAGGGCCTGAAGGTAGCCAGATAGAGCATGGCATTACTTCTAAAGTGCCATAATCCAATGGCCTGCTCCCAGACATTCTAGAAATTAATATGCTTTGTTGGGATATTCTGTCTCCTTATCTCCTGGCCACTCTTATCGGAGGGGGCAGTCTCCACTCTGATCTGCAGGGGCCTTGGACCTATTTGCTCCTCTGACTGCTCTCTGCCTTGTGTTCCCTTCAAGGGGGTGTGATTTATTTATTATAATTATTATTTTAATTTTATTTAGTTGATTTAGAACATTATTCCCTCCCTCCCCTCCACTCACTCTTCCTGCAGCCAATGCAAAATTTCATTGGGTATTACTTGTGTCCTTGATCAGAATCCATTTCCATGTTGTTGTTTGCACTAGGATGTTCATTTAGAGTCTACATCCCCAGTCATATCCCCTTGACCCATGTAATCAGGCAGTTGTTTTTCTTTGGTGTTTTTACTCCCACAGTGTTTCCTCTGAATGTGGATAATGGTTTTCCTGGTAGATCCCTCCAAGTTGTTCATGATCACTGCATTGTCACTAATGGAGAAGTCCATTACATTTGATTAAACCACAGTGTATCAGTCTCTGTGTACAATGTTTTCCTGGTTCTGCTGCTCTCACTCTGTATCACTTCCTGGAGGTTGTTCCAGGCTCCATGGAATTCCTCCACTTTATTATTCCTTTGAGCACAATAGTATTCCATCACCATCATATACCACAATGTGTTCAGCCATTCCCCAATTGATGGGCATCCCCTCGTTTTCTAGTTTTTTTGCCACCACAAAGAACACAGCTATGAATATTCTTGTACAAGTCTTTTTCCTTGTTATCTCTCAGGGGTACAAACCCAGCAGTGCTATGGCTGGATCAAAGCGCAGGCAGTCCTTTAGCGCCCTTTGGGCATAGTTCCAAACTTTTCTCCAGAATTGTGGAATCAATTCACAACTCCACCAGCAATACATTCATGTCCCGACTTTGCCACATCAATGGGGTGCAATTTAGAACAGGCCCCAAATTATCTTTAGTCTGACTGTATCTCAGCTCAAGAGATCAGCTGCCCCAAGCAACAGAGACTACAGATTGGTACCACTCTCCCCAGATCATGTCTAGGTCCGGGGCCCCATCCCCAGGGCCCTAACCCCCCCCCCTAAAAAAACGAAACTAAACATATTAACTCAAATTCGGAAGAAACACAATTACAAACCTTCACCGGAGCCAGGAGGCGACTCGTCAATTATTCTGACTTTGCCTCTTGCCACTCCCCGAGCCTCAGGTTTGGAGAAATGTCGAGGCTCATTTTTCCAGGCCCCACTTAACAGAGAATCCTCTACAGTGTACCCAAGGATCGCTGGTACAGCTCTGGCCTGAACACCTCCCCCGCAATGGAAGCCACCAGCTCCTTTGGCTCAGAGCTCTAGTTTTGTTCCCCCGGAAGTGCAGTCTGAATTTGCTCCTCCCCCTTCCATTTCTCTGCCTACTTTCCTCTGGGGTCCAACAGAAGAAGTCTGATTCCTTGTCCCTGTGACAGCACTTCAAGCCCTTCAGGACAGCTGTCAGAGAAGGTTCAGACGCGCACCGATGGCACTCGGCAAACTTTTCCGGCAGTGCAGCAGCCAAATGAGCTCCCAGGTGCCTTTTTCATCCCGTTATGGACGAGAGCTCCCTCTAAGCATGAAAAAGAGCTCATTTTCCCTTTTTTTTTTTTTTTAAATGAGCAAAATGGTTTTGCCAAGCTAGCCCGAGGCTGCTTGGGTAGAATTGCTCAAGGTGTCCTTGGGCAGAGCTAACTCCTTAGCAGGGCTGGCCCAAGAGGAAACTGAAGAGCCCCCCAATGTCCCTACCCCCCCCCAATGTCCGGGGCACTTCGGAGCTGGGCTGGTGGACCACTTGCCAGACTTAAATCCCCCCAAATCTCGCTGGGACTGATTAAGGCAGCTGGGTGATGAAGTGATAAGGAGGGAGAACTAGTTCGGCAGGCAGGAAGACCGGACCTACATCTTTCGGGCTCCGTTTATTCCTCTGGAAAATCAAGTTGGTGGACTTGGAGACGTCCCTGGAAGACCCTTTCCAAGTTCTAACCCCACGATCTTAAGAAAAAGGAGAGGGTACAAGGGGGAGTCAGCCAAGATTTCAAGCAGTTCCGACCTTTAAATGAGAGCTGAGAGGGAGGGAGAAAGAATCCCAAACCAGAAACTGGTAGAGGGAGAAATCCGGGATTACCATTCCCTTGGCGTCTCTGCAGTAAACTCCACACAAATCCCATCCGAGTCTTTAATGGCCTCCGGCTGGGAGACTAAAAGGCCAGCAGAAGAGTCCCATCTAGCTCCCTGGTTTTCCTTGGGATGCCCACTAAACTTGTAGAAAAGGCCCCTAACAATGGCAGTTCTTGGCAATGGAAATTTTCCTTGAAATTCAATAGATGGCCCCAAGTCATCTATGGTCTTGGGCACAGATCGCCCAATGGCAATTTTCACACATTTTCATTTTTATTCTTTATTTTAAGTTCTACTTTTCTTCCCAGCCTTTCATGGTTGTGCCTGAACTTCCACCCTCAGGAATTCTTTGGGCCTTAAATGTTTTCTGGGTTCATTCAACAAAGAATTGTCTATGTGTGAAGTCAAATGCACTTTTGTATGGTCATCATGGCCAAGTCGGACAGGACAGTGAAGGCTTTGGAGGATTCTTTTTTTTTAATTACAGCCCTTCCTAGAAAAGTCTCTCATACAAATCAGAAGGAAAGGGAAGCTCGACAGAAATGACTTTTGATGCAACAGCATTACTCTGGCTCCCAAATGATACCTGGAAACAACTGGCAGCCAAGGCATGGTGCAAGGACAGTACCAGCTAAGAAACTGAAACTAGGTTTATATGCTAATTGTGGCCTGAAGGAGTAAAATTACTTCTGTTTTATTTGATATTTCAAGGTGGTTTCCAACCCCAAGACCTGACGTTAAGAGACCATATTCAGTGGGAAATGAGAGAAACCCAAAGTCAGGTTATAGTCTTGGCATTGTCAGATTGGTAGATGGCCAAGTGCTTCCAAACAGATTATTACTACCAAATCAGAGCACTTTGCTGAGTATTCTGATGACCTCAGTTATTCAAACACCTTTATGACAGCATCAAAGCAAGGAAAATTAAAAATGAAGGAAAAGGCTATTCCTTCTGCAAATCTCTCCACTGTTGTTGAAGATATATGTTGTTTGTTAAGTTTATCTAAATATCTTGACTAGTTCAGGATCTGCAGACTGTTACTTTTAAAAGTGTACTTTTGCCATTAACTCCAAAGTCAAGCCTTAATTTTAATATTGCAAATACATCTTTTCAGGCCCTAAAAATAGAATTATAAAAGAGAACCAAGATAAGGAAAGGAGCAAAATATCAGAGCAAATTTAATCATCTTTTTTCTTTCTTCTCTGAAAACTTTAGCCAATTTGGTGCATTCATTCTCTCAGCTAAGGCATGAGAACTAAAAGCCAAGAAGGCTTTATTTAAAGTTTAGGATTTTATACTATATTATACTCCTGGGAGTTTTCATGTAGCTGTCTTGCTCAGGAGGTGACCAGAGAATTCTTTCAATTTCTATTTTCCCCTCTGGATCTAAAGATATCAGGGCAGTTTTGCTTAATTTGTCCTTTTTCTAGTTTGTTTTTTAAGTCCATGCCCAATTCATTGACCTGCTCATTCTCTCTTTTATTAATGTATACATTTAGGCGTATAATTTTTATCTAAGTATTGTTGTGGAATGTGGTCTCATTGTTGTCATTCTCTTTAATGAAATTATTGATTGTTTCTATGATTTGTTCTTTAAGCCATTCATTCTTTAGGATAGTTTATTTGTTTCCAATTATCCTTTGAAATTATTTATAATAATATATTTTTCTCTAAATACATGTAATTACATTTTCTTTCCTCCCTTCCAATTCATCCCCTATCCCAAGGAAAAAGGTAATAAAACATAGGGTGTACATATAATATCATATTACATACATTTCCCTGTTCATATTGTAAAAGAAGACACATATTACTAGTACTAGCAAAAAATTATAAAGGAAAAAGTAAAGAATGATAATTTCAATCTGCATTTAGATTATGTCTGTTTCCTCTATAGTGGTAGATATCCTTTTTCATCATGAGTCCTTCGGAGTTGTCCTGGATCTGTGTCATGTTGATAATAGTGAAGTCATTCAGAGTTGATGTTTGATTGCTGTTGATATGTACAATGTTCTCTTGGTTCTGTTCACTTCACTTTGCATCTCTCCTTATGTCTGTCCAGGGTTTTTTGTGATCATATTGTTTGTCATTTCTTATGTCACAAAAGTATTCCATTACAACATTATAGCACAACTTGTTCAGCCATTCCCTAATTGATCCCCTTCAGCTCCCAGTTCTTTGCCACCACAAAAAGAGTTGCTATAAATATTTAGAAGATACAGTTTCTTTTCCTTTTCTCTTGATCATTGTAGAAAATAAATCTAATAGCAGAATTACTGTGTCAAAAGGCTTACACAGTTTTAAAACTTTGAACATCATTCCAGATTGCTCTCCAAAATGGTTGGATCATTTCACAGTTCCACAAACAATGTATAGGTGTCCTCATTTTCTACAATCCACTCCAACATTTGTCCTTTTTCTCTTTTATCATTTTCGTCAATATTATAGATGATATCTCAGAGGTTTTTTGATTTGTATTTCTCTAATCAATAATGAATTAGAGCATTTTTATACAGTTATATGTAGGTTTGATATCTTTATCGAAAAATTCTTCATATCTTTTAGTCATATATCAATTGTGGAATGATATATATTCTTATATATTTTTGAAAGTTATCTATATATTTTAGATATAAGACCTGTATTTGAGAAGTTGTCTACAAAATTTTTCCCAATTTATTATTTTCCTTCTAATCTTGACTTTATAAGTTTTATTTTAATATAAACTTCAATTTAATACCTTCAAAATTATCCATTTTACCTTTTACCATACTTTCTCTCTCTTGTTTACTCATAAGATCTTCTATCCATAAATTTCATAAGTAATATGTTCCCATTTCTTCTAATTTGCTTGTAATATCTCCCTTTATACCTAGGCCATGTATCCATTTTGAGCATATCTTGGTAAATGGTGTAAGATATTTGTCTCTATCGAGTTTCTAACAAACTGTTTTCCAGTTTTTCCAATAATTTTTACAAAAGAAAAAAGTGAATTCTAATTCCCAAAATTTTTATCTTTATCTTTGTCAAACACAAAGTAACTATAATCTTTTTAAACTTTGTTATATGTCTATTCTGTTCATTGTTCTATTTTTTTCTATTTCTTGGCCAGTACCAGACAGTTTCCAATTAGTTTTTAATATATGTTTTCAAAGCCCTTCATTAAATATAATTTTTATTGCATTATAGCAAGTGATAGGTACATTCAAAATTTTGGCTTTTCTATATTTGATCAAGAGATTTTCATGCCATAATGGTCATTTTTTGTGAATGTGCCATTTATAGCTAAGAAAAGGTATACTCCTTTATATTTCCATTCAATTTTCTCCAGAGATCTATCATATATAACTTTTCTAAGATTGTATTCATCTCCTAGAGTTCTTTCTTATTTTGTAGTTGAATTTATCTAGCTTTAAGAGGGAAAAGTTGAGGTTCCCCATTCATGTAGTTTTACTGTCTCTGTAATTCATTTAACTAATTTTTTTAAGAATTTAGATATACAAGAACACATGTGATACCCAGTGGAATCAAACGTTGGCTATGGGGGGTGGGGGAGGAAAAGAAAATGATCTTTGTCTTTAATGAATAATGCTTGTAAATGATCAAATAAATATTATTTTAAAAAAGAAAACTACAAAAAATAGAATTTAGATATATCACTTGGTGCATGTATGTTTAGTATTCATATTATTTCATTGACTATGATTCCTTTTGTCAAGATGTAGTTTCCTTTCTTTTCTCTTTTAATTAGGTAAATTTTTGTTTTTGTTTTATTTGAAATTATGATTACTACACCAGTCTATATCTACCTCCATACATGTATGTATGTACATATATATATATATGATATTTTAGTCACATTATTTGGATAATTTCTAATTACTTTCCTTTTCTCACTTTTAAAATTTTTCCTAATTACAAATAAAACAATGAGCATTTTTTAAAAGTTTGAGTTCCAAATGCCTTTCTGCTTTCTAATCTTCCCTCTTCTCTCTTCTCCCCGAGACACCAAGCAATTTGATATAGGTTACACATATACAGTCATGCAAAACATTTCCATATTAGCCATATTATGAAAGAAAACAGAGACAAAAAACTCAAAAATATAAAGACAAATTTTAAAGTATGCTTTGATCTACATTCAGACTCCATCAGTTCTTTCTCTTTTGGTGTATAGCTTTTTTCATCATAGATCTTTCAGAATTATCTTGGCTTACTATATATTGCTGAGAATAGCAAAGCTGTTTACAATTGATCATTGTGCAAAATTCCGATTACTGTGTATAGTGTTCTCTTGGTTCTTCTCATTTCACTTTGCATGGATTCATGTAAGTCTTTCCAGGTTTTTCTAAGAGTACCCTGCTCATAATTTCTTAGAACACAATAGTATCCCATTCCAATTATATACCACAACTTGTCAAGTAATTCACAAACTGGAGGATATTCTCTTGGTTTCCAATTCTTTGCAACCACAAAAAAGATGCTATAAATATTTTTTGTATACATAGGTCCTTTTCCCCTTTTCTTTGATATCTTTGGAATACAGACCCCTGAGTGGTGATGCTGAGTCAAAGGGCATCCATGCTTTTATAGCACTTAAGTTTTAGTTTTAAAATTTTCTCCACAATAAACTACTTCATAATCCCACCAGCAGTGCATTCGAATTCTAATTTTATCCACTTCACCTCTAACAGTTTTGATTTTCCTTTTCTGTCCTAATTAGTCAATATGATCATCATGGAGTGGTACTTTATAGTTGTTTTAATTTGAATTTCTTTAATAAGTAGTGATTTAGAGCATTTTCCCCATGACTATAGATAGCTTTGATTACTTTGTCTGAAAACTACCTGTTAATATCCTTTGACCATTTACTAGTTGGGGAATGACTTATAATACATCTGAATTAGTTCTCTATGCAATTGAGAAATTAGGTCTTTATCAGAGAAGCTTGCTACAAAATTTTTTCACAGTCTTTATTACTATTTATACTCTTTTATTCTATTATCTCCATTTATCCTCTTCCCTTTCTCCTTCCATCCTGTCCATTTTCAAAAGTCTTTTGCTTCTGATCACTGTTTTCCCCAATCCACCCTCTTTTCTATAATCTCCTTCTATTGTCCTCTTCCATCCTAATTTCCAGTAGAGTAAGATAGATTTTTAAACTCAACTGAGTGTATGCATTATGCCCTCTTTTATCCAGTTTTGATGAAAATAAGGTTCAATTACTATCCCACCACTTCTACTGCCATCCCCCCTTTTGTAAAAGATCTTTCATATCTGTTTTATGTTAGATAATTTACCCCATTCTCCCACTCCATTTCCCTTGTCCCAGGGCATTCCTCTTTCTCACCCTTTAATTTTATTTTTTCAGGTATCATCTTATTGTAGTTAACTCACAAATGTGCCCTCTGTCCCTGTATACCCATTCTAACTGTCCTAACAATGATAAAGTTCTTAGGAGTTACAAGCATCTTCTTACTGTGTAGAAATGTAAACAGTTTAACCTTATTGAATCCCTTATGATTTCTCTTTCCTGTTTACCTTTTTATGTTTCTCTTTAGTCTTGTATTTGAGAGTCAAGTTTTTTATTCAACTCTGATCTTTTCACCAGGAATGCTTAAAAAGTCCTCTCTTTCACTGAATTTCTCATTTTTCTCCCTGAAAGATTATACTGAATTTTGATGAGTGGATGATTTTGCTTTTAATCCTAACATCTTTGTTATCCGGAATATCATATTCCAAGTTATTCTTGTGTTATCTTCACTATAGCTCCTTGATTTTAATTACTTCTTTTTTGGCTGTGAATATTTTCTCCTTGACCTAGAGTGCTTGGATTTGGCTACAATGTTCCCGGGAGTTCTCATTTTGTGATCTCTTTCAGGAGGTGATTGGTGGGAAGGAGAGAGGAGGGGAGCATAAGATAATAGAGGAGGGAAGAGGAGATAAGATGATAGGGGAAAAGAATAAGAAAGGAGAGAAGAAGAAGGAGTGGAAAGAAGAGAAAAGGAGAAAAAGAAAGGAGAGTAAAGAAGAAAAGGGGAGAGGAGAGACGAAAGGAAGTGAAGGGGAGAAGAGGGAAGGGGAGACCTACATAGGGAGAAGTTCCACTGTTGGGTGGCCACCTAAAATGCTTTGCTATTTTAACTTACTTTTCTTGCTAACTATGTGTTATACTTGCAAATGGCATTATCGCCTTTGAATTTCAGTACCTTGTGACAAAGCCCAGATCAATATACTTTTGTCATACTTTCTACTATTTCATTCCCATGAGTTTCCCAGTTATAAAGGAGAGGACATTTGTGTTCACATTGTGTGTTCAAGATTTACTGTAGAAACTGAGTAATTATAGGATATTCTATCTGGACGGACCCATAGAGATCATCTCTCCTGGCCATTCTCTTTTACAGTGGAGATCAGATGAGTGACTTGGCCAAGATCACAGAGTTCATAGCAGAGCCAAGATATGAAGCCTGATCTTTGGATTCACAGTCAACTTCAGTTCCCACTATACATCACTGAAGTCAACTTGAAAAATCAAGTCAGCTAGAAACAAAATGTGCAGTCAGCTAGACCAATGGTAGCAGATAGGGAGGGTTCTCACTGTCCCAGAGGAGAGATTTGAACTGAAGTTCCAGATCCAGCATAAAAGTGATTCGTAACCTTAGGCAAGTTTCAAAACTCTTAGGGCCTCAGTTTTCCCATATGTCAATTTTTTATATTTATATAACTCTTAAGGTTTACGAAGAACTTTACCAATTAATTATTTGATCTTCTCCCAAGACCTTGGGAGGTGGTTGCTATTATTGTTCCCATTTTATAACTGGAGAAACTGAGTATATGAGATCACTTTGCCAAGATCACATGGCTAGTAAGCATCTGAGTTAAAATTTGAATTCAGTTCTTCCTAACCTCAAGTCCAGTGTTCTGTCCATTATACCACCTCTCTAATTACCCAATGCAGAAATTGGCTTCGTTGGACGCTAAAGTCCTTTAAAGCTCTAAAATTCTTGGCTTCTGCCTAGGCAATGAGCTTTAGGGAATAATTTACAATTACATTTCTCTGCAGGTTAATAGCTTTCAAGTAAAGTCAGACTAAAAGCTTAGGAAAAGCAGAGTAAGGTAGGTAATTACTAGTCCCTAATTATGGCTACATATCACACTTCCATTTTTTTTCATTATTAGGAACAGTTTCAATTGAGAAAACACATATTAATTTTAATCACTTGGACAGCTCAGTTCCCCACATACTCAACCCACTGCTTCCTTCTCAACACATGGAGGTAAAAGAACAATTTCTTGACAATACGAGAAAAAATACTAGCAACTGACACTGGTGTAGACTTCAAGGTTTTCAAAGCACTTTTTCAATATTTGAGCCTCAGGCCAGTCCAGTGAGCTAACGACTAATATCCACTTTACCCAGATGAGAAAAGTGAACTTCAGAATGCTTGAATGATTTGCCATCACCTTGAGACGTTATGACTATGCCAATGCATTAACAAGCATTTATTAAGCTCCCACTGTTTATTAGGAATTAAGGAGAAAATGGGAACAGTCCCTGATCTCAAAAAACTTACATTTTAATGAAGGAAACATGCAAATAAATACATATATTCAAGACATAGGCGAACAAGATAAGAAGTAATCTTAAGGGTAAGACACCAGCAGCTAAAGAGAGGTGGGGATGAGGTAAGACTAGATGAGCAGGTTGAGCTCAGTCTTGAATAGGAATTCTGGGAGGCAGAAGCAAAGAAGGAATATATTCCAGGCCTGAAGGATAGCCCCTTGGATCATTGCTCCCTGATAGATTAGTGAGATAGATAGTTGGCTCCTCTTGGGTAGTTTTTGAGGGACACTACACAGTCCCAACTGTACCCAGAATCTCTCCCCATCAGCCATTCTAATGTCTCTGTTTCTCACCATCAAGTTATAGATTCACAGACTTTGAAAGTTGAAAGGAATCAGAGCAGCCCATCAATGAAAGGAATCCCCACTAAAACATAGGTGACAAATGTTCACTGAGTCTCCAAGAGAGAAGGGAGCTCCTTGCCTCTCAAAACAACTCATTTCAATTTGGAATATTGTGTTATTTATTTATTTTCATTTCTTTCTTTATTTATTTCTCTTTCCCTTCCATTCTCTTCCCCCACCGCTAGCCATAGTGCAATTCCACTGGATTTTACTTGTGTCATTGATCAAGACTTATTTCCATGTTCTTGATAATTGCACCAGGGTGATCATTTAGAGTCTACATGGGATATTTCGAATTATTAAGAAGTTTCTCATGACAAATCAAAATTCTCTTTGTAATGTCCACTCATTGCCCTGATTCTTCTTTCTGGGACTAAATATTATACATCGAATCCCTCCACATACCAGCCTCAAATACTTAGATGCCGTTCAGATGTCCTCCCAGTTCTCATCCACCACAAGTCTTCTCTTCTCCAGGCTAAACATCCCTAGTGCCTTTAACATCTTCTTACATGACATGGACTCAAGGCCCTTCAGCGTCCGAATTGCCCTCTTCTTGACACTCTCCAATTCATTAATGTCACACCATTGGATTCAGGCAATAAGTCATCTACCAACACACAGATTAGATTAGGAGCTGACACTCAGTTAAGTGGGGCTATTAAGGGGATAAGCCACAGAATTAGTCACAAGGTAGGGAGTGAATCAAATATTTTTTAAAGGATCCAAATGTGGAATCCTGAGGGGGGGATAGTTACTGTCAGAAAATGCTAGATATCCATTGATGAGCACCTCAAGATGGAAGGATAAGGAGATAAGTGAATTCTTTTTTTTTCCCTCTTCTGAAAAATTCAGTTTAGTGGTTATTGTAGGTAGAGAACTGGTACTGGAGTCAGGAAGAGCTGAGTTTGAATTCTGCCCCGATAATTATTAACTGAATGGTTCTGGGCAAATCACTGAGCATTTCTGTTGCTCAAATTCTGTTTTCCAAATCTACAAAATAAGAGTAAGGTTTGATGGTCTCTAAGGTGCCATTTTGCTTTTGATTGAGGTCCAAAATGATATTAACACCTGGTACTTCAAGGTCTGCATTTCATATGCTATCGCCTTTGTGTTTGTGAGGTAGATGCTGTTATTACCCTCATTTTATAGCAAGGGAAAATAAGACTGGGAAAATTGAGACTTGCTCAGGGTTATAAAACTAGTAAGTAGCTAAGGCAGAATTTGAACCCAGCTCTTCCTGATTCCAGATGGGGTGCTCTATTCATGGTACAACTAGCTTCCCTGGGAAGATGTAATTCCTTCATACATCCCTGTAGTATACCCCTTGTGGGCTCACCCTCTGAAATCTCACCTCACATACAACAGGCTGGTTCCTAAGGTTGGATGATTACTCCTCCCTTTAAGAATCTAGGATTGCCCCTGATGGGTCATAAATTCTAATACTTCTAACACTTACATGCCCTCAACTAATATGCTGTTCCCTGCTCATCCAAACCAATACTGACCAACCATTTGGCATCAATGAATTTTTGCAAAGATATATTGAGGAAGCAGAGAAAATATATGTTATATTTTTTTATTTTAATAACACATATAAGTTCCAAAATTATATGATCCATATTGTCTCCTTCCCTTTTCCCTCCCCCCGTCCAGAGCTGACAAGAAATTCAACCTGGGTTATCCAAGTATTATCACTCAAAACACATTTCCATAATCATTTTTGTAAGAGAATAATTTTATAAAACCAAAACCCCAAATCATGTATTCAAATAAACAAATGATAAGTCATATGTTTTTATCTGTATTTCTACTCCCACAGTTCTTCCTCTGGATGTGGATAGAATTCTTTTTCATAAGTCCCTCAGAATTATCCTGTATCATTGCATGGCAAAGTCTATCATATATGATCATCCCACATTTTTGCTGTTACTGTGTACAATGGCCTCCTGTTTCTGCTTATTTCATTCTGCATCAGTTCCTGGAGGTCTTCCCAACTCTTTCTGAAATCATCATATTCATCATTCCTTACAACACAATAATATTCCATCACCATCATATGCCACAATTTGTCTAGCCATTCCCCAATTGAGGGGCATCCCATTAGTTTCCAATTCTTTGCCATCACAAAAAGTACAGCTATAAGTATTTTTGTACAAATAGTTCCTTTCCCATTTTTTATCTCGTTGGGACATAAACCTAGTAGTGGTATTACTAGATCAAAAGATATTCATTTTATAGTTCTTTGGCTAGAATTCCAAATTGCCCTACAGAATGGTTGGATCAGTTCATAACTCCACCAGCAGTGCATTAGTGTTCCAATTTCACCACATAGCCTCCAACATTTATTATTTTCCTTTACTCTCATGTTGGTCAATCTTATAGGTGTGAGGTGGTATCTCAGAGTTGTTTTAATTTTCATTTCTCTACTCAAGAGGGATTTAGAACGTTTTTCATATGGTAATTGATAGCTTTGATTTCTCCATCTGAAAACTGCCTATTCATACCTTTTGATCATTTGTCAATTGGAAAATGGCTTAGATTCTTTTAAATTTGACTTAGTTCTCTATATATTTGAATAATGAGAACTTTATCAGAGAAATTTATTTCTTCCCTTCTAATCTTGGTTGCATTGGTTTTGATTTGTGCAAAAAATTCTAACTTAATATAACCAAAATTGTTCATTTTACATCTTGTAATGTCCTCTATCTCTTGTTTGGTCATAAATTCTACTCTTCTCCATAGATCTGACAGATAAGCTATTTTACATTCACATAATTTGCTTTTAATATAAGTCTTTATGTTTCAATCATAAACCCATTTTGACTTTATCTTGGCATGAGTTTAAGATGTTGATCTAAATTTAATTTTTGCCATACTATTTTCCAATTTTCACAGCAGTTTTTGTCAAATAGTAAGTTTTTACCTGAAAATCTGAGATCTTTGGGCTTATCAAATACTAGATTGCTGAGGTGATTTACTCAAAGTCTGTTCCACCCTTCTATTTCTTAGCCAGTACCAGATTGTTTTGATGGCCATTGCTTTATAGCACAGTTTAAGATCTGGTACTGCTAGGCCCCCATCCTTAACACTTTTATTCATTAGTTCCCTTGGTATTCTTGAATTTTTGTTTTGCCAAATGAATTCTGTTAACTTTTTTTTCTAATTCTATCAAATTTGTTTTGGTAGTTTGGTAGGTATGGCACTAAGTAAATTAATTTAGGTAGGATTGTCACTTTTATTATATTGGCTCAGCCTGGTCATGAGCATTTAATGTTTTACCAATTATTTATTTCTAACTTTATTTGTGTGAAAAGTGTTTTGTAAGTGTGTTCACCCTATACCAAGATAATGATTTTTAATAAACACTACTTATTATTTCAAGGAAAGGCCCTCTAATTCCTCTGCTTTCTAGTATTTTTAATAGGAATGGGTATTGTGATTTGTCAAAGGTGTTTTTTTTTTTTTGCCATCTATGGAGATGATCATGTGATTTCTGTTAGTTTGCTTATTGATATGGTCAATTATGTGGATGGTTTTCCTACTATTAAACCAGCCTTGGATTCCTGGTATAAATCCCAAGTGGTCATAGTGCAAAATCCTTGTGATGTATTGCTGTAATCTCTTGGCTAGTATATTATTTATGATTTTTGTATCAATATTAATTAAGGAAATTTGCCTGTAATTTTTCTTTCTCTGTTTTGGACTCCCTGGCTTAGGTTTCAGAACCATATTTATGTCATTAAAAGGATTTGGTAGCACTACTTTGTTTAATTTTCCATGTAGTTTGTATAGTATTGGGATTAATTGTTCTTTAGATGTTTGATAGAATTCACTTGTGGATCCATCTGCCTTGGATATTTCTTCTTGGGAAGCTCATTGATGGCTTGTTCAATTTCTTTTTCTGAGATGGGATTATTTAAGTATTCTATTTCCTCTTTTTTAATCTAGGCATTTTATAAATTTGTAAATATTCGTTTTACCTAGATTATCAGATTTATTGTCATATAGTTGGGCAGCATACCTCCTATTGACTGATTTAATTTCCTCTCCATTAGGGATTAAAGTCTTTTTCATTTTTGATATTGTTTTCTTAATTCTCTTCTTTTTTTTAAAATCAAATTAACCCAATGATCTATCTATTTTACTTTTTTTTAATAGAACCAGTTCCCAGTCTCAAAGATACAAGCTATAAAATCATTAAACCAAGTGATCATCAATCTCTCTCCACTTTCTCAATCCCTGGGGAGAATGGACTCAAACTTGTAATGAATGGTTCAAAACATTTGAGCCTCAAGCTGGGAGTGACCTTACCTTCTTCTACAAATTTAGGACTCCTCAAGAGGATGGGCTTCAACTCAAATCACAAATATACTGAAGCCACCGTAGAAGAAATAAAAGTAGCTGAAGGCTTCCTCTTTGTTCTGGGATTCTTTTTCTCCCACAAAGTTTTCTTCTATATGTAGTGGATAAGTGTCTCCATTGCTCAATAGGCAACCTTCCTTCAAAATTCCATGACTCAGTTTTCAAGATAATTTATTGGGAGCCTGAATTAAGCAGATCTTCCCTCAGGGCTAGCTTCTCACAGGTATCAGCTGCTGTAGCTACTTTGCCTAGTTATAGAAGAGCCATTAGAAATAAAATCATTGCAAGTTACACAGAAGGTCATAAGCTGGCCCACTCCATCCTTGGATTCTCATTCATCTAAATAGGGAAAGAATAAATGCAAAAAATAAAAGCAAACATCACGTACTCAGGGACATATGAAAATTGAGAATGAAGATATGGCAGCCTTTATCCCTCCCAGGAAGCTCAAAGAAGTTCTTTCTCAGTAAAAAAACAAACAAAAAACAGAAAACCAAAGGAGAGGGACAAGCAAATTTTTTACACTAATTCAGTTCTTTGTTGTCCCTTTGGTTCTGGAGATAATTAGGAAAGTCCTTGTTACTCCATAGCAGGTGCCCCTCAATCTTTCAAGTAAGAAGCAAGGTCATCAAGCCTCTATAAAATATATCAAAACCAGGTGGGAGATATTGCCACTGCTCTCAGAATTAGCACCTCATTGGCCCATCCTGCAATAGAGTCCCTGACACATCACTCACCCCTTAAAAATTTTGCTATCCTAAACAAATTGGCTGGGTTGAATTTTTCATTCATATCCTTCTCCTTCAGAAAAAGTAAGAAGGATTGGGCTCCCTAGGAAGCTTAGGTTTTGTCTTCCACTTGATTTCCCAGAGCCATAGAGTAAAGCATCACAAACATTTCATTTCATACAAATTGTACGTAGTCCCACACAAACAGGTGAAAATCAGAATGGCCATCAAGAAGAGCATTTTGAATGACTAAGACATATGGCCACCTCTAATAAGTAGCAATATGCTTGATTTCATAGACATGGCTTCCTCTTCTCCTTTGTATTCCTAGCACCCAGTATAGTGTCTGGCACTTCATGCACAATACTCAATAAGAGCTTATTTTGGGAAGACCAAGCCCATTGCGACAGAATATAAACATAAGTTCAATTTGGAGGAATCAAGTAGGAATGTGCTACAGCCAGTTGCAACCAGTTCATTAGAGCCAATTGTTAAAATTTTAATTGGAGAATTTATACCTTAAAAATTAGCAAATGCTACAAATTGGGTTTAATTTGTTTTGTTGACTATTTATTCTTAATTTGATGTAGAAAATGTTAATAATAAAAGTTAAATTTAACAATTTGTCATGGATACATTGGTTCAGAGAGCTGACTGCTAAAAATGTGCCAGCATATCCCTGGACTCAAGAGACCTAGGTGCAAATACTGATTATCTATACTTAAAGTCTATAGGTCACAGTTTCTTCATCTATAAAATGGGCAGCTTGGGCAAATAATTTCCAAGTTCCCTTCCATCTTGAAATAAATAATCCTATAATTATATAATATTATACGCATGTATAATATTATACATATATATGTATAATATTATGTAAATCTATAATCCTATAACCCATCTCTCTTGTACCAGTGCAAAAGACACAGACTCAGAAAGAAAAACAGGGTCTCATTCATGGGGGAAATATTCAGATGACCATCAGAAGTGGACTTCCTCAGGCTAATGAGTTGGAAAGAACACAATTTAGATTCAGCAGACTTGGACACACACACGTCACCATCTACAGCACATCCCCAGCAAAGCTGAGAAAGAGACCATCAGATTCCCCAGCACTCAGTGATCCAAGGGGCTCCATTATATCCTGGCATAGTTCTTGCTTCCAGGCAGCCACTAATACATGACTGGAGCTGAACCTCTTAGGAGGTTGTTTACAGCCTACCTCTTCAGTGCCTCTGGACCTCTGCGACTTTTCCACTGAAGAAATGCAGATTTTCTCACTTGGAAAGGTCCCAAGCAGACTCTACCATCTACGCGTTCAGGACAGAAGAAGAGAAACCTCTATACATAACCATGAAAAAAGTCTGTCCATGCTATAAGTGTTGTGGACTCTCCAGAGGATTTATTTCCTTGCTCTAAGCCTAACAACAGACCCTCGTGACATGAGGAGAGCTCTTGAAAAGAGAAGCAAACAAACATTTATGTTAGTATCTGATGGCAAGCCGAGATGTGATTCAGGGCAGAAAACCTGATATTGTGGGTTTAGACATCCCAGATCTAGAGCTGGAAGGCTACTTCAGTATCATTCGGTGGCTCAGTCCTCTCATTTTGGAGATGAAGAGGCCAAGGCTCCAAGACAGTTGTCCAAGGTCATGGGCTAGTAAATGGTAGGACTAGGATTTGAACTCATATTCTCGGACTCCAAATTCATCGCTCTTTCCATGAGTTTGAATACGGACTTCACAATTATTTGTAAATGGAACCAAGGTGATTTTGTTTTTTGCTCATGTGTCCAGTTAGATCTAATAGTTTATGGGAAGCAAGAGGAAAAGGGTAAAAGATGGCGCTAACATTTTTCTCAACATTTCATCTTGGTTTGCTTGGTTGGTTTTTGGTGAAAGGATGGAGTGTCAGAGCTCCTGCATCTTGTCAAATTCTAGTTTGCAAAAGGGAATGGAGAAAAGACTTTTCAAGATCATAGATTTAGAGGTAGGAGGGACCTCAGTGGTTTTAGTGTCTACTCCTTTTTGCTTATAGATAAGGAAACTAAGGATCTCAGATATCACATGACTTGCCAAAAGTCATACATAAGTTAAAGAGGTAAAACTTGAACCCAAGTCCTTGGATTCTAAATATGAGGCTCTTTCCATTGTATCACATAGCCTCTTTGCTTCTAACAGAAAAGAAGGAATTACACTAGGGTCCACACTGGACGTACTCACTCCTTTGACTTATTCTACTCACCGTATCAAATGAAATGCATTTATTCCTTTTTTCCTTAATATGGTATGCGGCTAAGACTGAATTACCCAAATTAGTAAGAGAATACAGCATGGAATAGAATTCAATACAGTTCACAATTTAAAAAGCAGGATTGTTTTTATTTGTCTTTGGAAAACATTTTTCATCCATAATATCAACTTTGGAAGAGACCTCTGAAGACCTGAACAAGAATGCTTATTTCAATCTACCCCAGCAGTTAGCAATCCAGCCTTTGGTGAATTGGGCAGCCAGCTAGTGCAGAGATAGCATGCTGGAAACAGAGGCTGAATGAATTGAAGTCAAATCCTATCTCTAATACTAATTAGCTTTGTGACCCTGGGAAAGTCACTTAACATCTCTCTGCCTCAATTTCTTCATCTTTAAAATGGAATAATAACAATAATGGTTTAAAAGGTTGTTGTGAGATAACATATGTGAAATACTAGTAATTATCAATGGGGGGAAACTTACTACTACTCAAGGCAGTCTTCTGCCACTTTTGGACAGCGCAAATCATTTTGAAGTCATTAATATTGTTTCCTCTTGAAAACAAACTGTAAATTTTCTCTTTGTAGTGCCCACCATATTCCATCCCTTATAGTCTACTTCCTGCATTTTTAAACTTTTTTTTAACATTTTTTGACATCTTAAAATTTGAATTTATTGGATTGGTATGCAATGTTACTCTATTCCCCACATCCTTTCTAATTACATGGTTATTTTAAAATGTTTTAGTGTCCTCTTAGGGTTTGTGGATCTCAGGCAGTTTGTGAACTGTAAAAATATATTTTTGAAACCTGATCTTTATTATAATTGATTTCCATTTAAATCCAATGTATTTTGTTTTATTTTAGTTCCTTTTGAACAGAGTTAATGAAGGGATGTTTTTCTTTTCTTTCTTTTTTATTGTCATGTAAAACACACTTCCATATTGGTCATTGTTGTAAGAGCAAAGACATACATAACCAAATAAAATAAATACCAAAAATAATACCAAATATCAAATACCAAAACAAAAACCAAAAATACACTGATGTGAATGAAAGACAACTCCAACAGTTCTTTCTCTGGAGGTGGAGAACATTCTCCATAATAGTCTTTCAGGATTGTCCCAGATCGTTGCATTGCTGAGAGTGGCCAAGTTTTCAAAGATGATCATCATCTAATATTGCTGTTCCCCCTAGTTCTGCTTATTTTGCTCTGCATCAGTTCCCTCAGATCTTTTCAGCTTTTTCAGAAATCATCTTCCTTATCATTTTTATAGATAATAGTATTCCATTACTAACATGTCCCACAATTTATTCAGCCTTTCCCCAATTGATGTACATCCCCTCAATTTCCAATTATTTTTTGCCACCACAAAAAGAGCAGCTATAAATATTTTTGTACAGATAGGTCCTTTTCCCTTTTTTATTGCTTCTTTGGCAATAGTGAAGATTAAAATGTAATCCCCTGTCTATTTTTAGATTTTATATTTTAATCCCCCAAAGTGTTAACTCAGTATTTAAAGTAGATCTACCCATTTTAACCACAAAAAGGTATTAACTAACCACTAAAAGTGTGAACTAACTGCAAAAGGTGTGAACATCCATTTCATACAGTCCTGGAGAGGAGCATGGTTAGGATAGGACTTTGAATAAGGGAAACACAGGAGGAAAAAAAAAACATAAAAATCTACTTTATTGTTTTGGAAAGGAAAGGAATAAGGACTTGTTTCCTTATGCTTATTCTTATTTTAAAAACTAATTAACTATGCTAACTAGGTTACTAAACTAAAACTTAACCAAGTTCCCAAATCTTACTCAGCAGGGGTCCAAAACCAGGTAGAGCCAGGATCTGTTGTTAGATGTCCAAGCAAGTCCTGATGTCCAAGTGAGACTGAATGCTGCCAGCAGCTAGATACAGGAACCCTTCCTCAGTTCAACACTGGGAAATCCTTTTCAGACCTTCCTCTTGACTTCCTCAGGAGACCAGAAGAAAAGTCCATTGGGGCAAGATGGAGTCTTCCCAGATCCCCCAGCTCAGGCTCCCATGTGACCCTGTCAATGACACCTAGGTTTGCACTTTTCAGTTCTTGCACAGTTCTGCAAATCGCAAACCTTTCCATCCTTTATTACAATTCCTCCTATTGTACAAATCAAAAATCGTGTTGGAAACATTTGTACACAATCTAAAATACTTACCGGTTACCTAAATTAAGAAATCTACCCAAAATAACAAGCAACCTACACTCAACTATCTTACTCTAACTTACACTCACCTGTTCTAAGGAATTGTAACAAGGGAAAAAGGAAAAGGAAAACAAAGTAAATAATGAACAAGGACGAAAGTCAAACAGAAGCTAAATCAGAACAGCAAATAACATCAAAGAGATGAATATAATAACTTCCATGAAAATATCAAACTTAAAACATTCTTATCAGCTAAAACAGACTAAACAGTACATTACCATTAAACTTAGAGAAAAAAATTTGAAAATCACAATATGCACAACATTGCATAAGTTTTACAATGAAAATTAAACCAAACAATAAACTCAGTTATGCAAATATATGTAACAGTGAGCTATGTACATAATTTACGTATATATACATATAGCACATACACACAACATATACATGTATGCTATACACTTATGCACACTTCATATTTACACATAGTTTACATATCTACACACACTGTAACACAATTTACAATCCTATTATATACCCGATTTACATATATTTACATATTTGTTTACAATTTTGTTTGATATGTGATGTCATATGTTGTATAATGCATGATGCAGTGCAAGGCAGTATCTAATTTGCCCACCTTATCTTACTCAATTTCACCTCACTTCAAAATACTTCTCCTAACTAAATTTCTATACCTAAACTAAATCTAAGTATGTAACTACATTTTGTTAGTAACTAACATATCTATACATAATCATAGCACTGTTAGTACCCTGACTATACATTGTTTCACTCATTTAAGTAGTGATTCGATGTAACCTAACCATGTTTATGTTTTATGTTGTTACTTTTGTTATGTCATGTTGTTTGGCTATTTAAATGTCAGTGTTACTCTTATATAAGAGTTATGTTACTGTTGTATGCAACGTACTTACCCCTACTTCCTTCCTCTTGAATATCCTTCTGCAATTCCATAGTAGTAAATATATTTGTGTTTGTATGTGAATAAATGCTATGTTACTATATGCTATAATACATTACCCAAAGTATGAAATCATTAGTCCATTTATTCTATAATCCTCTTCATTGCAAATTTCATAAAGACTTTAAAATTTGTAAGTTCTCAGTCTTTCATCAATGTCCATTAATTCCTGAATTCTCCTCGTCATCTGCATTGTCCTCTTCTATCCTCTTCCGCAGTGGGCACTGTCCCACGTGAAAGCAAAGATCTTTTGGGAATCCTCATGAATTGGTATCAAGAAAAATGCTGAACATAAATCGATCACAGTGAAATATCTTGCTTGACTTGGAATGGATGATATTATAGTATCTGGGCTTGGTACTACAGGATAAGTCTTAATTACATGATCATTTACAGCTCTTAAATCCAGTATGAATCTATAGACAGCTTTGCCATCTTGATCGAGCTTTTGTTTCTTTATTGGCAGTATGAGAGTATTGTAATTTGAAAAACACAGTATTATGATCCCTTGTTGAATTAGGGACTCAATCATGGGTCTCATTCTGTCTATAGTTTCTTTACTCAAAGGATATTGAGGAACACATGGAACTGGTCCTTCCTTAGTTCTCACTATCACTGGATCAGCTGATTTCAATAAGCCAACATCTGTGGAAGATTTTGCCCATAAACTTTCTGGTATATCCTCAGGAATAGGATAGATGGAATTCAACTCATTCTATGCACTGACTGAATCTAAGAATAGCAATGGAAAGGCTTTCAGAGATTCTTCTGGGAGTTGTAATGATATATCCCCAGTGTCAGTACATTGAATTGTTGCTCATAATTTACAAAGCAAGTCCCTCCAGAGAAGGTTCATTGGGCATCCAGGCATACATAGAAATGCATGTTCCATGCTTAATGGACCAAGGGTAATCATTTTAGGTTGTAATTTAGCTACTCTCTCTGGTTTTCCAGTAGCTCCAATCACTTCCATAGTACCAACAGCTCTACAATCTTTAGGAAGGCTTTGCAAAAATGATTTACTGGCTCCAGTATCCACCAAAAAATCATATATCTGATCCCCTATAGTTACTGAAACATAGGGTTCAATGCTATTTGGGGGTTGGAAGGTTTCAAGAATTGGTGCAAGCACAGTAACATCAGTACAAAGCTCAGTCATTTCTTGTCCATTCAAGCCAACATCTGCATGAATTATATGACTTTCCCAGGATTTTTCATCATCAGCTTTTATATTACTCTCATTGGTCCTTAAATTCTCCATCTTAGAATCATTGTTTCCATTTGCAATTTCATTATTATTATTAGGTTATAGTCTTCATTAATGTCTCTTATCATACATTCATTAGGATTTTCTATTAAATTTACATTACAATGTTCCTTCTCTGTACAATTATTTACACCAACTATATCCTCCTTTGATTCAATTCATTAATTTGTATTACCACCTATAGTAGTAGTCTCTCTCTCAGTAACCGAGGATGACGATTGTCTTTGTGCGCTTTCATCTGTGATGTAGATGAGTATGCACAAAAACACTTGTGCGTGAAGGAGATTTAAGTGGAAAAGTCGATGCACAGAAACAGTCCCACTCTCTCAGCATTGGAAGTCTGGGTCCATTGGCACGAAAAGTTGTTATGCCTGGAGACTTCCTCAGCTGCATTGGATGGTCGTGTTGTCCTTTGTGCTCCAACATGCCTAAGCACTCCACAATGCTTTGCTGCATCGCCATCTCAGCCGTTGAACCTTCTTATTGGTTTCTTCCTCCTGTTCTGCCGAAGCAGTCTTCACATGCTGGGTGAGCAAAGCCCTGGTTCACCAGGGGTCCATGACGACCCGATGGCTACCCTCACAAGGTTTAGCCGGCCTGTCGAAGTCATTGCCCGGGGTGTGGCTGCTGCCACATGCTAGCAGCTACTGGGAGCCACAAGTGAGAGCTGGGTGTCAGGTGAGGGTCAAAGGTTGGAGAGTTGCCCTAGGAGGGCATGACAAGCCCTCCATACCAGAGATACTACTCCTCCCTGAGCACCCCATACACCCCTATTACCACCTATATATTATATATTATATATTACCACCTATATTATTTTCAATACTCCCATTTTCATTTATCCTCATTTCATTTGCAATTATATCACACTCATTCCTTGATTCATTCTCATGTGTTTCCTGGGGAAACCTTCATAAGACATTATTTTTACTCTGGTCACCCTTTACAACCTGGCAATATTAGGCCTTGCTCCAGCATTACCCAAGACTGCATAGTATTTAAATCAGGTTCTTATTGTCTCTAGAAACAGGCATTTTCATATTGATTGGTATACCTAGTTTGATTATTGTTATTATTTGCATTCCATCTATTTTTAGTATAATTATTACTATTCCAGTTATTGTTTCTATTATACTCATTACTTATCTCCTTATTTGATTCCTAAAGTGGCAGTCTCTGAAGAGGTGTCCAATACGATCACACAGAAAACACCATCTGGGCCCCAATCTCCTTTCATTTGGTTTATAAGTATTATTAGTTTACCTTGGCTGTACAGATCTTAATGCAGCCATAGCTTTTATTTCTTTGATTTCACTCTCTAGCCTTTGACTCATCTTCCTTCAATTTCCTCTTTAAGTCCTCAACAATAGTATCCCTGTCATCATTCCTTTTCTCCAAGTCTGTAATCAAATATGTAGTCTTCCTCCATAGACCATCCAACTCTAATTCCTCCAAGTCAGGGTAATTTGTTATAAAAAATTGCCTGATTTTTGGGACAGCATTTTTAACAAAGACCCTCTTAATATGTGCAATTGAGTTCTCTTCCAGGGGATCCATTCTCAATAAAGTTCCAACTGCCTCAGTTATCCTTTCCAAGAAAACCGCAAGAGCTTCAGGGACCTTCTGTTTGATTGCCTCAAATTTTGACCATGAATTGGGCCTTTTGGTATACCTTCCCATTACCTCCAGAATTGCATCTCATGCCTCTACTAACATCTCATAAACTTCCTCTTCAGATGTATCTAACTTCAAATCCTCTGGCCAGGATTGCAAGAATGGATCTGTTCTAGTCTCCTGAATAAATTTGGTTCTTTCTCTCTTAGTCAAGACCTCCTTCATCAGTAGGGCAAAATCATTGAAGTCTGAATTGTACAAATTAATTGCTCTACACATCTCCTTAATCACCCTACTGGTTCATCATTAAAAAGTGGTGTCCTCTTCTTGATGGACTCAAGGTCTTCTGGGGAAAATCTCTTATGTATTTTTACTTTATGGACTTCATTTTGTTTTACCACTGGCATATCTCTATGTGGGCACAAAGAAATTATTCCTGCTGCTTCCTCTTTATCTAGTCTATTTAAGTTTTTCACATTATTATTTACTCTGTTGGTATCTTGTGCAAAGCCTTGAGTCATATTCAGGTTTATTAAGTGCTTGAGGGTATCAAGTTGGAATTTCATTGGTATAACCATCATCTTCATGTCATCCTTTCTAAACCAGGTCACCAGATATTTTAGACGCTTAACACATAGGCACACAGAGGCACAAGATTTATAGACCACACAGACACAGATTACATCCAGGGGTACATAAGCCATAATGTCACATAGCTTAACATCCATTAGGGGTTTCAGACAGTCCATAGTAAACACATAATGACAATTAGGGAACATTACAAATACAAAATATGGTACATACAGAAAATAGTCAAAGAACAGAAACAGTACATTGCTAACCATGTCTACAGACATGCCAGCTTTCATTGTAAGATTATTGCCACAATGTATATTGTACATATACTCAAGACAACTCAAAAACATTTCAAACAATTAAAAGGGTTTTGTTTTTTTTTCTCTTAAGATGGCTGCCCCAAGGTGGCTGCCTGGGTCAGTGGTGCAGCTTCAGTAACCCCTTCAGGAAGCCAACCCTCAGAATTCTATGTAACCCCCTAAGCTCCCAGCTAGCTAAGTACACAGAGAAATATGCAATCATACAAGAAATAAATACAATATACAGATTCTTAACCTAGCTGGCTTATCCAAGCTGTTAGGATAGGATTTTGGATAAGGGAAATACAAGAGGAAAAAAAGTATAAAAATCTACTTTATTGTTTTGGAAGGGAAAGGAATAAGGACTTAGAGATTTCCTTATACTTAGTCTTATTTTAAAAACTAACTAACTATGCTAACTAGGTTACTAAACTAAAACTTAGCCAAGTTCCCAAATCTTACTCAGCAGGGGTCCAAAAAACAGGTAGAGCCAGGATCTGTTGTTAGATGTCCAAGCAAGTCCTGATGTCCAAGTGAGACTGAATGCTGCCAGCAGCTAGATACAGGAACCCTTCCTCAGTACAACACAGGGAAAATCCTCTTCAGATCCCTCTTTAGACCTTCCTCTTGACTTCCTCAGGAGATCAGAAGAAAAGTCCATTGGGGCAAGATGGAGTCTTCCCTCATCCCCCAGCTCAGGCTCCCATGCCACTGTCAATCATACCTAGGCTTGCACTTTTCAGGTCTTGCACAGCTTTGCAAATTGCAAACCTTTCCATCCTTTATCACAGCATCTGCTGTGATTGATAGATGTGAAATTTAGGGGAGGTGACACAAGAGAAAAAGATCTTTAAATAGAGGAAACAGAGCCTGGAAGAGCACTCACTCAGAGTTGGACTGGATAAATCAGTCACTCCGAGTTGGACTGGAGGAGAGTCACTTGAGGAGAGACTGAAGACAGACATTCAGACTTGGAGTGAAGACACTTGGCTGTGGAACTGGGCCCCTGGTGGAGCTCATGCAGGAGGCCTCAAACTGATTTTCTTTTAGACAGTCACCATGGTGAGTGTAAAGGCTGACTTCCTTGCCCTTTCTGGAGATGTGAACATCCAAAAAAGTTCCATCATCTTAAGACTCCTTTCCCCTGGCTGGGGCATTAGAATTGCTGCCTGGGTCAGAGGAAGCCAGAGCTCTCTCTATCTCTCACTCTTCCCTTTTCTCTCTTCCTTAATATCTTCCCTCTATTGTAAATAAACAACCATAAATTCCATTTTACTTTAGTAATTCATTTTGGATTTAGAAATTAAATCCCTGGCAACCACCAATTTAATATTAAGTCCAATTATAAATTAACATATCTTAATTCCCTTCTACTTGTCTAGAAGATAGGATTCTATACCTCAATGAGTATGGTTGTTATTCCCTCTCTGAGCCAGTTACAATGATAGTAAAGTTTAAGCATTACCCATAACCACTCTCATCCTCCCCTCCACTGTAGTAGTTTTTGACTCCTCTTTATGTTAGACAATTTACTCCATTCCATCTCTTCCTTTTCTCTCAGTGCAGTATTCTTTTTCACCCCTTGATTTTTTTATTTCATATCATCCTAATCAGCTTACTCCCCCATCCTCTAAGTATACTCCTTCTAGTTCTTCTACTGTTCTACTACTAAAAAATTTAAAGAATTACAAATATCCTCTTTCCATATAATAATGAATACAATTTGACCTTATTGAGTCCCTTAAATTTTCTCTTTCTTCTAACCTTTTTAGGGTTCTCATGGGTCTTATATTTAGACTTCAAATTTTCTGTTTAAATCTGTTTTTTTTCTCCAGGAATGCTGGAAAATCTTCTATTTTATTGAGTGACCATCCCCCACCCCAGAAAGAATATACTCACTTTTACTCTGGGTTGCAAACCTAGATCTTTTGCCTTTCATAATATTATATTCTGAATATTATATATCATTAAGAATTTCTATTCAAGAGACTTATTACAGCCATGGTTTGCTTACCACCAAGGCTCCATAAAACCTATGATGTTAAATTTTCCTTATTACATTAGTATTTCTATTTCACCTTGCTTGGTACCCATGCTTTAAAATAGGAGGCTATGGGTTTAATTTGTAGAGCCTTTCATGGATTATTTTCTTGTAAAGTCAGGGCTCCTTAACTATTACTCTTCCCAAATTGCAACTAATCTCTATGATGTCTATTTTGATATTTTTACTGAACCTATGACTTCAGTATTTTGGAGAACTAAGTGAAGAAATGTTCTCTACCAAAGCCAATTGGTATTTTTTGGAATTCATAGTCTTAAAGGTTTGTGTATGACACTGAGACATTACATGACTAGGCAAGAGATCCTAGAACCAATGTATGTCAAATGCATGACTTAAACTCATATTTTTCATTTCCAAGGCAACGATTTAATATACTGTGCCTTGGTTACCTCATTTTATATGTATAAAATTTCAGTGTAGAAGGATTGAGAAGTGACATATATTAAAAAGCCAATGTTGCAGAGATATCTACACTATTCCCTAACCTTGTGCTAATTTTAAACCAAGGTACATGAAGCCTCATGGTTGACATAGTTTCCAAGTGGACTAGAAATAAACAAGAGAATATTATTTTAACTTCTGTTAACATGAAAGTAGCAAGAAATTGACAGATATAAGAATATGAAGGGATACCAACATGAAAAAAGGAAATCAAAAAGAGGAAGATGGAGGCATAGGACTTTCAATTTGTTTATTGTGCAATTAAAATCGTTTCTATTAGGGAAATTGTTCACAGGACTAAGAATAGTCACCAGAGACTTGGGACCAAGAACCAAAGTAGGAAGAGAAGCAGAAGGGTGCTTTATCTTTTTTCAGGCTGACTTAAATATCCTTCAAAGAAAATCTTCCTTCTTCTGGCAGCTATCCCTGATCCTTCACCTCTTCCTACTTACCTCTATTATTGCTCTTTCATATTATATCTTTTGTTTCTTAGTTCTTTGTATATATTTAATGACCCATATGGCCATATGAGGCAATATTGGGTAGTGGAGATAGTGTGGGGCTTAAATGAGGAAGACATGAATTCAAATGCTTCTTCTGACACTTAACTAATTATGTGTCCTTGTTAGGCAAGTCACTTAACTTCAGAATATCTGAGGCAACTTCATAGGGTTTCTTTATTAGATCATAGAGGATGCCATTTTCTTCTGGTTCTCCTCTTAACTACCAGACTTCTCCTGAGTCTCTTTTTCTTCATCCTCATCTACATCATGCCTTCTAACCATAGATATCCCTCAGAGTTCTGTCCTAGATAGTTTTCTCTTTTCCCTTTATACTACTTCAATTGATGACCTCATCTACCTGATTGATTTAATTACTATCTCTATGGTGATGATTCTCAGACTTATCTATCCTATCCTAACTTCTCTGATCACCTCCAGACTCCCAACTTCAATGACCTTTCAGACATTTCCAACTGGATATCTAGTAGATAGCTTAGATTAAACATGTACAAAAGAGATCTCATCATTTTATCCCAAAGCTTCTTCCTTTCCAAACTTCCGTATTACTATAGAAGGCATCATCATTGTCCAAGTTCCTCAGGCTCAAAATCCCATAGTCTACTTCAGCTTCTTAGGATATCTCACCCCCTAAAACACTGAATGCATTGCCAAGGTCTATTGATATCACTTTTGTAATATTTCTCAACAGTGCAATCTTCTCTCCTCTGACCTTGCTTACACTCTAGTTCAGGTGCTCATCATCTCATTCCTGGATTATTGCAATATCCTGATGGTGGTACTGCCTGTTTCAAGTCTTGTCTCCCAACTCTATTAAAGTGATTCTCCTAAACACAGATCCAACCATGTCACCCTTCCCAACTCTTTATTCAATAAACTCTTATGACTCCCTACTGCCTCCCAGATCAAAGACAAAATCCTCCATTTGGTATTCAAAGCCCTTCATATCCTAGCCCCTCCCCACTACATACCCTTTGACTCAGTGACAGTAGCATCCTGCCTATGCCTGGAACAAAGTACTCCACCTCTAGGCTCCTGGTATTTTCTCTGGCTGTCCTTATTCTTGGAATGCTCCCCCTCCTCATTTCCATCTAGTAGCTTCCTTGACTTTTATTAAGTTCTGCCTAAAATTACATCATCTGCAAGAAGCCTTTCCCAATCCCTCTTAATTTTAGTGCCTACTTTCTTAAAACTATTTCTCATTTAAACTATATGAAGTTTGTTTCTACCAATTCGTTTGTTTGTTGTTACCCCATTAGATTGTAAATTTTTTTGAGACTACTATCAAGGACTATCTTTTTCTTTTGCCTGTGTGTATGTATGTGTATGTATGTGTATGTGTATCCCAGGATTTACCACAGTGCCTGACAAATAGTAGGTGTGAATGATTGATTGATAGAATAACAAAAGTTTAGAGAAAAGTAGTACCAGCTCTTCATTTTGCAGATGAGGAAGCCTAGGCCCAGAGAGGCCAAATGATTTGTTCCAGATTATATAGGGAATGGGTAGCAAAGATGATACTGGAAACTAAGTCTTCTTATTCCCAATAGAATTCTTTTCCTGATTATTCTAAATTATTATTCAGGGACCTGTACACTTCATATTAATCACATGATTTTAATGCCTGATTCCTTTATTCTTCAACTTTTGCATCACCCCAAAACAAACATAACAGATATTGACATGCTATAACATGAGAATAATACAATCATATGAAACTTAATAGTTTTGATAAGCAGTGTCTCTTCTTTGAGCCTCCTCTTTTCAGCATAGTTTATTATTATTTATTTTTATTTGTAATATATATATATATAATAACAATAATATAATACATATGATTTGTTACAAATATGTGATAAATTATAACTATGCTTATCCAAGAGAAAAAAGTTCTCATACTAGCTATGTCCAAAAAAATCTATCTCATTTGTTTTTTCTTCTCCTTCCCACCTTCCTCCCTTCCCAAGAAGGCAGGTAATATGATATCTATAATTATCATTAAAATAATAAAAACCAATAAATCATCAAATAATAATCAAAAATACAGATATTACTATATAATACATATTTTCCTGTTTGTCGTGTTAAGAAACAAGACAGGTATTGCTTATACTACAGAAATAATAATGGAGGAAATAAAGTGAAAAACAATATGTTTCAATCTGCATTTGGACTCCCTCTGTTCTTTTTAAAGTGGTGGATATCCTTTTTCATCATGAGTCCTTTGGAGTTGTTCTGGACTCTTGCTTTGTTGATAATAAAGTAATTTACAGTTAATCATACATCAATATTGTTATTGTGTAAAATGTTCTGGTTCTGCTCACTTCACTTTGCATTGGGACACATAAAACTTTCCAGAGTATTTTTTGTGATCATCTTGTTTGTCATTTATCATGGCACAATAGTGTTCCATTAAAAACATATTCCACAATTTGTTGTCATTCATCAAGTGATGGAGATCCTTTCAGTTTCCAGTTCTCTGCCACCACAAAAAGAATTGCTATAAATATCTTTGTACAAGTAGGTTCCTTTCCACTATCTTTAATTTCTTTGGGATACAGACCTAATAGTTGTATTGCTGGGTCAAAAGGTATGTACCCTTTGATGGCCTTTGGACATGGTTCAAGATTGACCTCCATAATGATTGGATCATTTTGCAATTCTACCAACAATGTATTTGCATCTTCACTTTCCACACCCTCTCCAAGATTTGTCATTTTACCCTTTTATCATTTTAGCCAATCTGAGAGCTGTGAGATTATTTAAAAGCATCACATTTCTGTTGTAAATATAGCAACCTAGTCTTTTCCCTGAAGAAGTGAATAGTCCAATATAAAGATACCACATGAATAGAGATAAAGGTAACATATTATCTCTAAATTCACTCTTCTAACTCTTCTTCTTTTCTGACTTGCAGGTCAGGTTCCCAGAAGGAAGCTGCTACTCAAAGCTCTAAGGGAGCCTGAAGAGCAGTAGAGGATTATTTTACAGTACTACAATTCGACTGCTCCCACCAGTGTATTTCCTTTATTTGTCAGTTGATATCAATTAACCAGTCAAATTTAATTAGCTTTTAGCAATATGTAGAACAATATAGAACATTTAGTGCAAAATATCTCTTAAAAGGTTTAGGACAAAATCCTCCTGTGAGTATGCACAGAATCCAGGGGAAAATGGACTCAAATTTAGAGAGTTATTGTGACACATGTAGCTCAGCGTTCTCCCTTTGTGGCGTCTTCATGATGTTCACCTTTCTTCTGGAATCCTTGTGGAGTCTTGAAGCAGCCTTTGTTCAGTGGGTCTAGTTTGTGTTGATGGTTGATGCAGACACTGCCACAGCTATTCTAGATACACTATGAATATGCCTTTGGGAAGTCCAAAATATTCTGTCCTCTTAAAATTTAGAATGTCATCCTCTCGTCAAAAGTGTGGAAAGAGGAGGCAGGGACTTGTTTCTACTCTTCTTCCCCAAATGATTTTTCAGAACCCTGGCAGGACTATTTTCTCCTCCATACTGCCAGTGACAGTTATGAAAAACTCATGGGTCTCTTAAACCATTATTGATAAATATTCTGTCCAAAGTAATTTAATTTCAGTTTATGGCTTGAAGCATTCTACGCTTTTCCCTGACTTGATTAAGTTATTTCTACTTAGTGTGATACTTTTGATGGACTGATAGGTTCAATAAAGATGCCTGTGCCTTGTTCATGGTTCCCATTGATCAAATCAGGAGGTGGATAGAGTGGGACTGTAATTATCAAGGGAAGGCGATGGAGCACCTCTTTTAAATAAAGATAATAAAAAGCAAGCAAGGATATGGGGGAAAGATCCAGAAAAAATGCTCTCAAAAATAGAGAAAAACATTTGAGAAAGTAGAATAAGAAATTTATTTCCTAATCCAAAATGTGCATGAGTTGAAAATTCCAGAAATATTTTTTCTGCATTTTCTCCTAATCATTTCCTTTTCTTGAAGACTTTATCTATTCATTTAAAATCTTCCTTCTCTTCAATTCCCGTTTGGGAAATTTCATGTCTCAACTCTAAGAGCTGAATGGAGGAGACAAGATCTTACTCAGTAGCCTGACTTGAGCTCTCGACCCTCCTAGAGAAAACATTAGTCTTTGCCTGTAGATAGATGTCTCCAAAATCAGCCTATTATCAGCTACATTGCAAATCTCCCTTGAAGAAGTTGTGTCTGGGATAGGTTGATGTTGATGTGTGTGTGTGTGTGTGTGTGTGTGTGTGTGTGTGTAATGATATACCATAGCCAATAGAGGTCTGACCTTAAGAGTCAAATTATGAAGGGAAGGAAAAGAATGGAAGGTTAGACACATATACATACACCCACACATAGTCCATTAGAGCATATCAAACTTGGTCTTTAGTAATATTGAAATGACTCCCCCAGGCAAGCTCTTCCAAGTACTATCTCCAGTGGAATAATTCAAGCAATACCCAGGCTCTGCTTTATAGCCATGTTAATTGAATTTGTGTGTTTGTGAAGCAATTAAAAGGAGAGAGAGAAAGACAAATGAGTGTGCAGATAATGAAAAGGTACATAATTACAAACAGGGAGATTGTTATTCAGGTCCCAGAGCTGGTGTGGCTGAAAAGCATTTGTAACCTATAATAAGATATTTATCTTAGTTATTCTTCAAAAAACCTTTGTCTGTGGTAGCATTTCAGAGGGCAAGAGTTTTTTTTTCTTTCTTTCTTTAGGTTTTAAACTCTTGAAATCCCACCAAATCCCCACTTATATGGCTCTTTGGGGGATAAAGGTGACCTTGCCTCCTGCCACCAGAACCTAAGTTTATCAAGTGCTCCTCTGTCTGCTCTGATGATTCCTTGTCTAAACTACTCATATGAAATCTGAGCATCCCTACGATGTCTTCTCTTTTCTCTTTTTTGCTCAATACTGTCTAATTTGGTGATTTCATCAGCAACTATGACTTCAATTGTCATCTCTATGAAGAAGATTCTCAGATAAGCAGGTCTTTTCTAACCTCCAGTCTCACATTACCATTTGGCTATTGGACATCTCCACCTGAATCTCCCATAGTCATCACCGACTCGACATGTCCTCTCAAAAACCCTCCCAATGTTCCCTATTGCTTTTGAGGACACCACCATGTTCTCTGACACCTAGCCTCCCAGCCTTGGAGTCATCAGAGATGCTTCTCTTCTACCCATTGTACAAAGTCAAATCATTGTTAAATCTTGTTGCCTCTGTCTTACACAGTCTCTCAAACATGGCTTCTTTTCTCCACTTACAAAGCCACCACATGCTTAGTTCAAGTCTTCATCTTCTCTATCCTCAGCTATTACAAAAGCTTCTTAATTCAGATCTATGCCTCATTTTTCTCTCTCTAATTCATTCTTTACAGAGCTGCAAAAGTGATAGTCCTAAAGCACACTCATAACTATAACATGTTTTTTAAGTTTCAATAACTCCCCATTGCTTAGTATTTAAAACTATTCAAAATCTGTTTCTAACCAGCTTTTGCAAAATTATTACAAAGTTGTTCTCCTTTATCCACTCTACATTCTAACCTAATCATACTGCCTTCGAAGCCTTATACATGGTATTCAAGCTTTCATCTCTGACTTTAGACACATTGTCCTGCAAGACTGGAATGGCACACTGCATCACCTCTACATCAGATTATCCCTGGTTTTTTTAAAGCTCAGCCTACATGCTATGCTCTATGTGAACTCTTTCCTGAATGTTCAGCTGGTAATGCCTTCCTCTCTGTATATAATATTGTTTTTTCTTGGAATTGGGTTTATACTTACGAGAGAGAGAGAGAGAGAGAGAGAGAGAGAGAGAGAGAGAGAGAGAGAGAGAGAGAGAGAGAGAGAGGGAGGGAGAGAGAGAGAGAGAGGGAGGGAGGGAGAGAGAGAGAGAGAGAGGGAGGGAGAGAGAGAGAGAGGGAGAGAGATTGTTTCTTCCAGTAAAGTGTAAACTCTTTAAGGAGAGGAATCATTCATGTCACCAAATCCTCTGTCCCTGACACCTAATAAACCTAAAAAATACATGCTAATTGTAAAGTTGATAGACATCCCCATCCTCATCTCTCTAAAATAAGAAAGGAGGAAGTGATGGAATTCTTAGACTAAATTCATAATCAATGCATCATCACAGAGTTGAGAGCTGATGGAAGCTACCTTTTAGGGCAGGAATAATTCTACAGAATCCAGTTCTTCCCCACTATATTAAGAAACATAATAAAATTCCCCATTTCTGTTCCTTCAGATTTTGAAGGATGAAATTATGCTTAAATTGACTCAAGAAGTTATTAGTTACTCTGCTTCTGGCAGAGGAAGCAATCCAGAAGATGTCTGGATAATTAAAGATTTTCTTCACTAATGCATCATGTCTCTGCAACTAGCTTATGATCTCTTTTCCAAATTCCTCATCTGTTTTGTCTTCTTTTTCAAGTGGTCTGCAGGATACTCAAATGACAACATCACTTTTGTTCCTTCTTCCATTGATATTTACCCAAATGATTTTATACACATATATACTATATTTCAACAGGTCTCCAAAGTGCTTACTTCTCAAATTAAAGTATTGGATACAGTGATATACTGGTGAATACATAACATCTGACTTTCTGAATATATAATTATATATATATATATAATATTACAACTTTAAGCTTTATCTGTATTATTTGCATTTTAGCACCTTCTTAAGTTTAGATTATTAACAAGACAATAAATTATACCCTGCTTTGTTTCACCTAATCTGACACAGATGTAACTATTATGAAGAACAAGTCAAGGAGCTGACAGAATTGATTGATAATTTACCAAATCCTAAAATGTAAATGCACACACTGAAAATTTAACAAATGGCTCTTGAGAGCCCAAACAAGCTATCTCTAGTGTACCCCAGTGTGGATATGCTGACTTCCAAAATTGCTTATGTTTCTAAATCAATTATCTTATGATGTTAGGAACACCAATATAGGTAATGCAGACATTATCTCCATTTTACCAAGGAAACAAATTTGGGGAGTTTTAGTAGCTTTCATAGGGCCATAAGTCTAAGAATCAGAGCCAGGATTTAAAAACAGAATGCATTCTTTCCAATAAACCAATTATAATGCCAAGATGGGTAATTTGGGCTTCAGCTGGTCAATGGAAGAATTTTAATAAGAAAATGTGTTTTGTACACAACATGTCCTGGGGTGAACCATCCCAGCTCCCACTGGAACTGATGAAATGGGTCCCTCTAATATGGCTACAGAAACCATCAATGTCTGAGGTTATCCTTGAGGTGGGGTGGAATAAGGTGCACCAATTGTTTTATTCCCTAAGCCCCTCTATACACGGGCAAGACTTCTCTCATGATTATTAGTTAATATCAATTAAGCAGACTGTCTTAATTAGAATTTAGAAAGGTCTGTTTCACAAAGTAATATAGTAAGAAAAGCTAGTAGAAAAAACATTCCTCTTTCCCAAAGCCTATAGTAGAGTATATTTGGAATAGAGGGAAAAGTAGAGTTAAATTTAGAGAGCACATGTGGGAAAGAGGGTAACTAATTCATAGCTTCTCAAATTCCTTTTGTTGGATCCCTCAAGATCATGCCCTTAGACTTCTGGGTAAAAAATGGCGGCAGTCTAGATGCAGGACTCTTCCTCTCCTCAGCACCTACCAATATAGACTACCTCAAAAGACCAAAATAACAAAATTCATATGAATGAAGGGACTCTACATTAGGGTACAACATTGAAGATACATGGGATTTGGACATTTCCACACTACAAAGGGGTGGAAAAGCTCCCACCAAAGCACTAGCTAATCTCCCTACCCCCAACCCACCTATGGAGGCAGAGGCAGAGTCAGTGAGTGAATGAGGGGCACCTCCAGGTCCTTGGCAGCGGACTAAGACCAAAAAAGACCTATCCCTGAGAGGAACTAGACCTGCAACCCCAGCAGGATGAAGAGTGCAGACCGTGGGCACTCAAAGGCAGAAAGCTGAGAGAAGAAAGCAAACAGCAGAAACTACAGAGATTTGAAAGCTGGCCTCAGGCAAAATCCTTGCTCCTTAGCTCTATACACAGAGAGCCTGCCCATCTCACTCAGATTTCTGACTGGGAAGGGAAGGAAAAACCACCACAGTGAGGGCAAACAGTGCCCAGGAACAACAACTTCCCAACACCAAGAAAAATAACAGGAAGGGGTTGACCCTGGATAATTTTTACAGAGGAAAAACCCAGGTTACATAGGAGATAGAAGAGGAAATACAACTAAATGCACCAAAACCTTTCAAAAAAAAACAATGGAAAATTTCCACAAGCTCTTGAAGACTTTAAATTGGAGCTAATCAAAAAGATGGAAGTCTTCTGGCAAGAAAAGCAGGGAATAGTTCAAAAAGAAAATAATAATTTTTGGAAGCCCCAAAAAGCAGGATAGACCAAACCAAAAAAAGGAAAACCAATCCTTAAAGATCAGAATTAGGCAATTGGAAGCCAATGATCTTGCAAAACAGGAAGAATTAATAAAGCAAAGTCAAAAGACTGACAAAATAGAAGAAAACATAAAATATCTCACTGAAAAGATGATGGATCAGGAAAACAGATCACAAAGAGACAATTGGAGAATCATTGGTCTACCTGGAAACCCAGAAATAAACAGAAACCATGACATTATACTACAAGCAATCATCCACGAATACTGCCCTGTTGTTCTTGAACAAGGGGGCAAAATAGACAATGAAAGAGTTCATAGATTACCCTCTACACGAAATCCTCGAAGGAAAATTCCCGGGAATGTAATTGCCAAATTCAAGAGCTTCCAAGCTAAAGAGAAAATTTTACAAGAAGCCAAAAAAGAGACAAATCAGATATCAAGGAGCACCAATCATAAATATACAAGATCTGGCAGATTCAAAACTAAAGGATCACAAAGCTTGGAATATGATATTCATAAAGGCAAGAGAATTGGGTCTTCAACCAAGGATAACCTATCCATCAAAACTGACTATATACTTCTGAGGGAAAGTATGAGCATTCAACAAAATAGAAGATTTCCAAGTATTTGTAAAGAAAAGACCAGAACTAAGTGGAAAGTTTGATATTCAAACACAAAAATCAAGAGAAACAATGAAAAGTAAATAAGAAAGAGAGGGAAAAGGGGGAAAATGTTTTTTTATTCAAACTTTCTCCTTTAAGTGCTTCAATAAGATCAAATTATTTATGTTAACATATGGGGAAAATGTTATTTGTAACTCTCACAAATTATATTCACTAAAATAGTAATTAGAAGAATCATTCACATGAAGATATTGGGGTAATAAGTGCTATAAGATGATATGCAAAAAAAAGAAAAAGGGAGGGAGGAATTGAAGATGGCACCAAGAGATACTTGAAGAAATAAAATAAAAAAAGATAATTGTTATCAAGCAAAGATACACATGGGAAGGGGGGGAGAATACTGTTATAAGAACAAGAGGAAGGAAATCATTGGGGTATCTTACCCTACAGGGAACGTGAGAAGGGAAAACTAAGCAGAGTAGGGGGAGCAAGGAGTACAAATAGGGAGGGAAAGAGAGGGGGAAGGGAACTTAACAGACCCTAAAATAATAAGAATGGAACAAAAAGGGAGGGGACAGAAAGAGAAGCATATTAAAGGCGGGGATTAGGAGGACTGATTGAAAGCAAACAAAGGGTTTAAAAGGATATAGTAAAAGAAGAAAGGACAGGACTAGGAGGAGATATCAAAATGCTGGGGAATACACAACTGGCAACAACAACTTTTAACATGAATGGGATGAACTCACCCATTAAACAAAAACAAATAAGAGAGTGGGTTAGAAATCAAAATCCTACCATATGTTATCTACAAGAAATACACTTGAGGAGGGTAGACACTCACAAGGTTAGAATTAAAGGTTGGAGCAAAACCTATTGGGCCTCAATTGATAGAAAGAAGGCAGGAGTCGAAATCATGCTCTCTGGCAAAGCCAAAGTAAAAATAGATCTGATTAAAGGTATAGGGAAGGTAACTACATCCTGATAAAGGTAATGAGGAAATATCAGTAACCAACATGTATGCACCAAATGGTAGAGCATCCAAATTTCTAAAGGAGAAACTAGTGGAGTTGAAGGAGGAAATAGATAGTAAAGCTATACTAGTGAGAGACTTGAACACTATCAAATTTAAATAAATCAAATAACAAATTAATAAGAAAGAGGTAAGACATGTGAATGAAATCTTAGAAAAATTAGAGTTAATAGATATATGGAAAAAATAAATAGGGACAAAAAGGAATACACATTCTTTTTAGCAGTACATGGTATATTCACAAAGATTGACCACATAATAGGGCATAAAACATGGCAAACAAATGCAGAAAAGCAGAAATAATAAATGCAACCTTTTCAGGTCATAATCCAATAATATAATAATCAGTAAGGGTACATGGAGAGCCAAATCAAATATTAATTGGAAATTAAAAATACGATTCTCCAAAATTATATTTTGAGAACATAGAGAACAAAACATGGAAACAATAATTTCATTGAAGAAAATGGTAATGATGACACATTCTGTCAAAATCTATGGGATGGGGCCAAAGAAGTACTCAGGGGAAATTTATATCCTTGAGTTCATATATTAACAAATCAGGGAGGGCAGAGGTCAATGAATTGTACATGCAAATCAAAAAACTTGAAAGCGAACAAATTAAAAATCCCCAGATGAAAACTAAATTAGAGATCCTAAAAATTAAGGGAGAAAATAATAAAATCAAAAGTGAAAGAACTATTGAACTAATAAATAAGACTAGAAGCTGGTATTTTGAAAAAAAAAAACAAACAAAATAGACAAAGTACTGGTCAATCTAATGAAAAAAAGGAAATATAAAAACCAAATCAACAGAATCATAGATGAAAAAGGAGACCTCACTTCCAATGAAGAGGAAATTAAGGTAATCATTAAAAACTATTTTGCCCAAGTATATGGCAACAAATATGGCAATCTAGGTAATATGGATGAATATTTACAAAAATATAAATTGCCTAGATTAACAGAAGAAGAAATAGAATTCTTTTTTTTAAACCCTTACCTTCCGTCTTGGAGTCAATACGGTGTAGTGGCTCCAAGGCAGAAGAGTGGTAAGGGCTAGGCAATGGGGGTCAATTAATTTGCCCAGGGTACCACAACTGGGAAGTGTCTGAGGTCAGATTTGAACCTAGGACCTCACATCTCTAGGCCTAGCTCTCAATCCACTGAGCTACCCAGCTGTCCCCCAGAATTCTTAAATAACCCCATATCAGAAAAAGAAATTGAACAAGTCATCAGAGAACTCCCTAAGAAAAAAATCCCTAAGGCCTGATGGATTCACAAGTGAATTCTATCAAACATTCAAAGAACAACTAATCCCAATATTATACAAACTATTTGACATAAAAACAAAGAGGGAGTTCTACCAAATTCCTTTTATGACATAATTATGGTACAGATTCCAAAGCCAGGCAGGTCAAAAACAGAGAAAGAAAACTATAAATCAATCTCCTTAAGGAACATAGATGCAAAAATCTTAAATAGAATACTAGCAAAAAGACTCCAGCAGGACTTCCGGTTAAGATGGCGGCTTAGAGAAAGCTGAAGTTCAGATCTCCGGAAAACCCTTCCCTACCGATCTCAAACTAGAAGCTCCTAAGGCGCCGAAATTCAAAACGATCAACAGCACAGACCCTGGGAACCCTCCTCCTGGACCTGGACCCAGTTCAAAAGGTACGGCTCCCCTTAAAAGCCAGAACCCGAGATCCCTCGGACCTCAGGGGTAGGAGCGCAGAGTCCAAGGCTCCCGGAAGCGGCAGCCGCGCCGGGCTCAGAGAGCAGGGTCTGAGGAACAACAACCCTCAGGGTCTTCTACCCAAGTCCCAGTCCGGGTGAAAGTTAGTGCCTGGGGCCTCCGCTGCAAAGAGCTGGTCGGTCCGGGTGAAAGTTACTGCCTGGGGCCTCCGCTGCAGAGAGCTGGTCAAAACAACAGCAACCCTCAGGGCGGGCAAGACAGCCTCACGGGCTGGATCCTGCTATCCAAGTCTCAGGGAAAGTCTGTGCTCTCGGAGCTTGGGGAAGCGGCAGCCCATCCCCCCGCAGGCCGACGAAACAGCCTCACGGCCAGGGATTCTGAAGGCAACTTCCGGAAATCGAGCCGGGGGAGAGTGTGGCCTCGTGGTCCGACCCTTCCATTCCAGTTCCAGTGAGGCATATTCAGTTTAACCCAGGGAACGCTCATAGAACCAACATCTGCCCAGGACTAAAGCCTCTGATCACCAGACAAAGACAAGAAAAGCCAATCCTCCACGTTCAGAGATGACAAACTCTACAGAAGCACAGAAGCCCCAAAATACCAAGAAAAATAAGAAGAAAGGGGCGACTCTGGACACATTCTATGGAGCCAAAATACAAAATACAGAGCAGATAGAAGAAGATATACAAGAAAATTCTCCAAAATCTTCCAAAGGAAATAGAAACTCTCCACAAACACATGAAGAATTTGAATCAGAAAGGACCAAAAAGATGGAAGCCCTCTGGGAGGAAAAGTGGGAAATGATGCAAAAGAAATTCACGCATCTACAAAACCAGTTTGACCAAACTGTAAAAGAAAACCAGGCTTTAAAGCAAGAACTAATAAAGCAAAGCCAAAACACCAAGAAATTAGAAGAGAACATAAAATATCTCACCGACAAGGTGATAGATCTGGAAAACAGGGGGAGAAGAGAAAATTTAAGAATAATTGGACTCCCAGAAAAGCCAGAAATAAACACCAAACTGGACATGGTGATACAAGATATAATCAAAGAAAATTGCCCAGAGATTCTAGAACAAGGGGGCAATACATCCACTGACAGAGCTCACAGAACACCTTCTACACTAAACCCCCAAAAGACAACTCCCAGGAATGTAATTGCCAAATTCCAAAGCTATCAAACAAAAGAAAAAATCCTACAGGAAGCCAGAAAAAGACAATTTAGATATAAAGGAATGCCAATCAGGGTCACACAAGACCTTGCAAGTTCTACGCTGAATGATCGTAAGGCATGGAACATGATCTTCAGAAAGGCAAGAGAGCTGGGTCTCCAACCAAGAATCAGCTACCCAGCAAAACTGACTATATACTTCCAAGGGAAAGTATGGGCATTCAACAAAATAGAAGACTTCCAACTTTTTGCAAAGAAAAGACCAGAGCTCTGTGGAAAGTTTGATACCGAAAATCAAAGAGCAAGGAATACCTGAAAAGGTAAATATTAAGGAAAGGGGAAAAAATGTTATCTTCTTTTACTCAAACTCTCTTCTAAAAGGACTACATTTATATCAACCTATGTATACTAATATGTGGGGAAAATGTAATGTATAAATAGGGGGTAAAGAAAGACCAAATAGAATAATGGTTCTCACACAAAGATTCACAGGGGAAGGGGAGGGGAAGAAAACTCCTATAAGAAGGAGAGGAAGAGAGGGGGGGGGGTTTACTTAAACCTCAATCTCAGGGAAATCAACTCTGAGAGGGAAAAACATCCAGATCCATTGGGATCTTGAATTCTATCTTACCCAACAAGGGTAAGGAGAAGGGAAAACCAAGGGGGGGAGGGGGGGAGGGAGAACAAAAAGGGAGGGAAAGAGAGGGGGCAGGGGGAGGGAACAAAAAGGGAGGGACTAAAAAGGGAAACATCAAGGGAGGGGACAAGGGGGACTGATTCAAAGTAAATCACTGGACTAAAAGATAGAGCCGAAGAAGAAAAGGTTAGAATTAGGGAAGGCAATCAAAATGCCAGGGAGTCCACAAATGACAATCATAACTTTGAACGTGAATGGGATGAACTCACCCATAAAACGTAGACGAATAGCTGAATGGATTAGAATCCAAAACCCTACCATATGTTGTCTTCAAGAAACACACATGAGGCGGGTTGACACCCACAAGGTCAGAATTAAAGGATGGAGTAAGACCTTCTGGGCCTCAACTGATAGAAAGAAGGCAGGAGTGGTAATCATGATATCTGATAAAGCCAATGCAAAAATAGACCTGATCAAAAGGGATAGGGAAGGTAATTATATTTTGTTAAAAGGGACTCTAGACAATGAGGAAATATCATTAATCAACATGTATGCACCAAATAATATAGCACCCAAATTTCTAATGGAGAAACTAGGAGAATTGAAGGAAGAAATAGACAATAAAACCATACTAGTGGGAGACTTAAACCAACCATTATCAAATTTAGATAAATCAAATCAAAAAATAAATAAGAAAGAGGTAAAAGAAGTGAATGAAATCTTAGAAAAATTAGAATTAATAGACATATGGAGAAAAATAAATAGGGATAAAAAGGAATACACCTTCTTCTCAGCACCACATGGCACATTCACAAAAATTGACCATACATTAGGTCACAGAAACATAGCACACAAATGCAAAAAAGCAGAAATAATGAATGCAGCCTTCTCAGATCACAAGGCAATAAAAATAATGATTAGTAATGGTACATGGAAAACCAAATCTAAAACCAATTGGAAATTAAACAATATGATACTCCAAAACCGTTTAGCTAAAGAAGAAATCATAGAAACAATTAATAATTTCATCAAGGAAAATGACAATGGCGAAACATCCTTTCAAACCTTTTGGGATGCAGCCAAAGTGGTAATCAGAGGCAAATTCATATCCCTGAAAGCTCATATTAACAAACAAGGGAGAGCAGAGATCAATCAATTGGAAATGCAATTGAAAAAACTCGAAAGCGATCAAATTAAAAACCCCCAGCAGAAAACCAAATTAGAAATCCTAAAAATTAAGGGAGAAATTAATAAAATCGAAAGTGATAGAACTATTGATTTAATAAATAAGACAAGAAGCTGGTACTTTGAAAAAACAAACAAAATAGACAAAGTACTGGTCAATCTAATTAAAAAAAGGAAGGAAGAAAAGCAAATTCACAGCATTAAAGATGAAAAGGGGGACAGCACCTCCAATGAGGAGGAAATTAAGGCAATCATTAGAAATTACTTTGCCCAATTATATGGCAATAAATACACCAATTTAGGATAAATGGATGAATATATACAAAAATACAAACTGCCTAGACTAACAGAAGAGGAAATAGAATTCTTAAATAATCCCATATCAGAAATTGAAATCCATCAAGCCATCAAAGAACTTCCTAAGAAAAAATCCCCAGGGCCTGATGGATTCACCTGTGAATTCTATCAAACATTCAGAGAACAGTTAACCCCAATACTATACAAACTATTTGACATAATAAGCAAAGAGGGAGTTCTACCAAACTCCTTTTACGACACAAACATGGTACTGATTCCAAAACCAGGCAGGTCAAAAACAGAGAAAGAAAACTATAGACCAATCTCCCTAATGAATATAGATGCAAAAATTTTAAATAGGATACTAGCAAAAAGACTCCAGCAAGTGATCAGAAGGATCATTCACCATGATCAAGTAGGATTCATACCAGGGATGCAGGGCTGGTTCAACATTAGGAAAACCATCCACATAATTGACCACATCAACAAGCAAACTAGCAAGAACCACATGATTATCTCAATAGATGCAGAAAAAGCCTTCGATAAAATACAACACCCATTCCTATTAAAAACACTAGAAAGCATAGGAATAGAAGGGTCATTCCTAAAAATAATAAACAGTATATATCTAAAACCAACAGCTAATATCATCTGCAATGGGGATAAACTAGATGCATTCCCAATAAGATCAGGAGTGAAACAAGGATGCCCATTATCACCTCTACTATTTGACATTGTACTAGAAACACTAGCAGTAGCAATTAGAGAAGATAAAGAAATTGAAGGCATCAGAATAGGCAAGGAGGAGACCAAGTTATCACTCTTTGCGGATGACATGATGGTCTACTTAAAGAATCCTAGAGATTCAACCAAAAAGCTAATTGAAATAATCAACAACTTTAGCAAAGTTGCAGGATACAAAATAAACCCACATAAATCATCAGCTTTTCTATATATCTCCAACACAGCTCAGCAGCAAGAACTAGAAAGAGAAATCCCATTCAAAATCACCTTAGAAAAAATAAAATACCTAGGAATCTATCTCCCAAGACAAACACAGGAACTATATGAACACAACTACAAAACACTCGCCACACAACTAAAACTAGACTTGAACAATTGGAAAAACATTAACTGCTCATGGATAGGACGAGCCAATATAATAAAAATGACCATCCTACCCAAACTTATTTATCTATTTAGTGCCATACCCATTGAACTACCAAAATACTTCTTCACTGATTTAGAAAAAACCATAACAAAGTTCATTTGGAAGAACAAAAGATCAAGGATATCCAGGGAAATAATGAAAAAAAAACACATATGATGGGGGCCTTGCAGTCCCAGACCTCAAACTATATTACAAAGCAGCAGTCATCAAAACAATTTGGTACTGGCTAAGAAACAGAAAGGAAGATCAGTGGAATAGACTGGGGGAAAACGACCTCAGCAAGACAGTATACGATAAACCCAAAGATCCCAGCTTTTGGGACAAAAATCCACTATTCGATAAAAACTGCTGGGAAAATTGGAAGACAGTGTGGGAGAGACTAGGAATAGATCAACACCTCACACCCTACACCAAGATAAATTCAAAATGGGTGAGTGACTTAAACATAAAAAAGGAAACCATAAGTAAATTGGGTAAACACAGAATAGTATACATGTCAGACCTTTGGGTGGGGAAAGGCTTTAAAACCAAGCAAGATATAGAAAGAATCACAAAATGTAAAATAAATAATTTTGACTACATCAAACTAAAAAGCTTTTGTACAAACAAAACCAATATAACTAAAATCAGAAGGGAAACAACAAATTGGGAAAAAATCTTCATAGAAACCTCTGACAAAGGTTTAATTACTCATATTTATAATGAGCTAAATCAATTGTACAAAAAATCAAGCCATTCTCCAATTGATAAATGGGCAAGGGAAATGGATAGGCAGTTCTCAGATAAAGAAATCAAAACTATTAACAAGCACATGAAGAAGTGTTCTACATCTCTTATAATCAGAGAGATGCAAATCAAAACAACTCTGAGGTATCACCTCACACCTAGCAGATTGGCTAACATAACAGCAAAGGAAAGTAATGAATGCTGGAGGGGATGTGGCAAAGTAGGGACATTAATTCATTGCTGGTGGAGTTGTGAACTGATCCAACCATTCTGGAGGGCAATTTGGAACTATGCCCAAAGGGCGACAAAAGAATATCTACCCTTTGACCCAGCCATAGCACTGCTGGGTCTGTACCCCAAAGAGATAATGGACACAAAGACTTGTACAAAAATATTCATAGCTGCGCTCTTTGTGGTGGCCCAAAACTGGAAAACGAGGGGAAGCCCATCAATTGGGGAATGGCTGAACAAACTGTGGTATATGTTGGTGATGGAATACTATTGTGCTCAAAGGAATAATAAAGTGGAGAAGTTCCATGGAGACTGGAACAACCTCCAGGAAGTGATGCAGAGCGAGAGGAGCAGAACCAGGAGAACATTGTACACAGAGACTAATACACTGTGGTATAATCGAACGTAATGGACTTCTCCATTAGTGGCGGTGTAATGTCCCTGAACAACTTTCAGGGATCCAGGAGAAAAAAAAACACCATTCATAAGCAAAGGATAAACTATGGGAGCGGAAACACCGAGAAAAAGCAACTGCCTGAATACAGAGGTTGAGGGGACATGACAGAGGATAGACTTTAAATGAACACTCTAATGCAAATACTATCAACAAAGCAATGGGTTCAAATCAAGAAAACATCTAATGCCCAGTGGACTTACGCGTCGGCTATGGGGGGTGGGGGGGAGGAAAAGAAAATGATCTATGTCTTTAACGAATAATGCTTGGAAATGATCAAATAAAATATATTTAAAAAAAAAAAAGTCTGAGTCTTCTGGAAAGCTCCCATTTTGGGTATGTATATATATATATAAATTTATATACAAAAACCCATATATTCACACACATTACAAATATAAATGTGCATATATATTTCCCTTTTCTTTTTATTGTTATGTATCCAAGAATATTAATACTAGTATACTATGAATTATTACTCAAAATGTGAATATATTATGCCTCAAATTATGTTTTGAATGTGTTGACTGAGGCCTTGGTGCAAATGGGTCATGTACTGAGTCTCTTGAGAATGACCATGCTGGTGTAGTATATCATGTCCTTCATCTGTAAAATGAAGGATCATACAAGATGGCATCTAATATCATACCCCAGATCTGAAACTATAACAATAATTATTACAAATTTACATATGTGTGTATAATATATAATTAGTTTGTAAGTAAGTGTTTGTCCTGTCTTCCAAAATCAGTTTTTTTAAGTATTCTGATATTTATTTGAGCTAATTTCACTAAAATGTGTTAGTGAACAGTTGGACTACCCATTAAAGAAGGCTCTGCTACCCTTCTGTTTAGTTATGTATTAAAGATACATTTATGAGAACTGCATATATTTGACAACTATAAGACTATATTACTTCACAAATTCATCAAACAAGTAAACATGATACTATGTTAAGCATTAAAATCAATGGAAACTTTAAAAAAAAAAAAGACTCCAGCAAGTCATCACAAGGGTTATTCATTATGATCAAGTAGGATTTATACCAGGAATACAAGGATGGTTCAATATTAGGAAAACCATCCACATAATTGACCATATCAACAAGCAAACCAACAAAAACCACATGATTATCTCAATAGATATAGAAAAAGCCTTTGACAAAATATAACACTCATTCCTATTGAAAACACTAGAAAGTATAGGAATAGAAGGTTCTTTTCTAAAAATAATAAACACTATTTATCTAAAACCATCAACAAACATCATCTGCAATGGGGATAAACTAGAAGCCTTCCCAATAAGATCAGGATTCAAACAAGGATGTCCATTATCACTTCTATTATTTAGAACTGTACTAGAACCACTAGTAGTAGCAATTAGAGAAGAAGAAAAAACTGAAGGTATTAAAATAGGCAATGAAGAGACCAAGCTATCACTCTTTGTGTATGATATGATGGTCTATTTAAAGAATCCTAGAGAATCAACTAAAAAGCTAGTAGAAATAATCAACAACTTGAGAAAAGTTGCAGGATACAAAATATACCCACATAAGTCATGGGCATTTCTATATATCTCCAACACATCTCAGCAGCAAGAATTAGAAAAAGAAATTCCATTTAGAATCACCCTAGACAATAAAAAATACTTAGGAATCTATCTGTTGAGACAAACACAGGAACTATATGAACACAACTACAAAACACTTTCCACACATATAAAACTAGGTTTAAAAAATTGGAAAAACATTAATTGTTCATGGGTAGGATGAGCTAACATAATGAAAATGACCATCCTACCCAAACTTATTTACTTATTTAGTGTCATACCAAATGAACTACCAAAAAACTTTTTTACTGAATTAGAAAAAAAAGCATAACAAACTTCATTTGAAAGAACAAAAGATCAAGGATATCCAGGGAAATTATGAAAAAAAATGCTAAGGGAGGTGGCCTTGCTGTCCCAGATCTCAAACTATACTATAAATCAGTGGACATCAAAACATTATGGTACTGGCTGTGTTAGAAAAGAGGATCAGTGGAATAGACTTGGAGTAAGTGACCTCAGCAAGACAGTATATGATAAACCCAAAGATTCCAGCTTTTGGGACCCAAACCCACTATTTGATGAAAACTGCTGGGAAAATTAGAAGACAGTATGGGAGAGATTAAGTTTGGATCAGCATTTCACACCCTATACCAAGATAAACTCAGAATGGGTGAATGACTTGAATATAAAGAAGGAAACTATAAGTAAATTAGGTGAACACAGAATAGTATACATGTCAGATCTTTGGGAAAGGAAAGATATTAAAATCAAGCAAGACTTAGAAAGAGTCACAAAATTTTAAATAAATAATTTTGACTACATCAAATTAAAAAGATTTTGTACAAATAAAAGCAATGAAACCAAAATTAAAAGGGAAGTAACAAATTGGAAACAATCTTCATGACAAAAACCTTTGACAAAGCTCTAATTACTCAAGTTTATAAAGAGCTAAATCAATTGTAAAAAAAATCAAGCCATTCTCCAATTCATAAATGGGCAAGGGACATGAATAGACAGTTTTCAGTTAAAGAAATAAGAACTATTAATAAGCACATGAAAAAGTGTTATAAATCTCTTATAATCAGAGAGATGCAAATCAAAACAATTCTGAGGTATCACGTTACACCTAGCAGATTAACTAACATAACAGCAATGGAAAGTAATGAATGCTGGAGGAGATGTGAATTGATCCAACCATTTTCTGGAGGGCAATTTGGAACTATGCCCAAAGGGCACTAAAAGACTGTCTACTCTTTGATCCAGCCATACCACTGTTGGGTTTGTACCCCAAAGAGATAATAAGGAAAAAGACTTGTACAAGAATATTCATAGCTGCACTCTTTGTGGTGGCCAAAAATTGGAAAATGAGAGGATGCCCTTCAATTGGGGAATGGCTGAACAAATTGTGGTATATGTTGGTGATGGAATACTATTGTGCTGAAAGGAATAATAAACTGGAGGGATTCCACGTGAACTGAAACAACCTCTAGGAATTGATGCAGAGTGAAAGGAGCAGAACCAGGAAAACATTATACACAGAGACTGATACATTATGGTACAATCTAATGTAATGGACTTCTCCATTAGTGGCAATGCAGTGATCCTGAACAACCCAGAGCAATCTATGAGAAAGAACACTATCCAAATTCAGAGGAAACAACTGCTTGATTACATGGGTTGAGGAGATTTGGCTGGGGATGTAGACTCTAAATGACCTTCCTACTGCAAACATCAACAACATGGAAAAAGGACACATGTAATACCCAGTGTAACTGTGCATCAGCTACGGGAAGGTTGGGGGGGGATTAGGGGAGGGGAGGATAGAATATGATTCTTGTAACCAAGGAAAAATGTTCTAAATTGGCTAAATAAATTTTTTTAAAATTAACAAAAAATATCATGCCCTTATAGATGGGACATATTTCCTGCTGGCATCCTTATGCAACCTTGAATCTGCCTTCCCCTGTTATCGTCAGATTGGTTATTGCTCCTGTTACTGTCACTGCCTACAGTCCTACTATCATAAGGATGATGCTAGGAAGCCAATATACATTTGGGAAATCCAGAATCCTCCAGGCTCTTGGAAGTTCACTATGTCTTCCTCCCTCCAGCCATAGGATATCATGGGGTAGAGGGAAGCTTAGACCTAGGATAAATCATTCTCCCCATACTCTAGCTGATTCCTTCTTAGGGGTTCACAGAGATCCTGGAACCTGGGTGACTTCATGAACATCTCTGACCCCAACCAGATTGATGGTTTTATACAGCCCCCAGAGAGAGAGCGTATCCAAGTTTTTCAGCCAATCTGAATAGACTTCTTGTCACATCTAGGGAGGCTTTCCTGGCCTGGTTTAGATATATTATTTTCACATTTGTTGTTCTCAGAGACCAGGGAATATTTTCCCAAAGCTGGAACTGCATTTAGGTTAATAGTGTTGTCCTGTTTGCATGTGTGTGTGTGTGTGTCATGAGTCCTTTGGAAATCTAGTAAAGTCTATGGGCCTTCTCATAATAATATTTTAAAAGCAAAAATCAGAAACAAAGGATTACTAAGGAAATTATATTGTGATAGAGTTGTTGAGGTATTTTTAAAAATAAAGAAGTTCATGGGTCCCAGGTTAAGAACTTCTGACCTAAAAATAAAACACATGGACCCAGAAGAGAGGGAGGGATAGAGAAGGGAATAGAAAAGAAGAAAGGAGAAAGTAAGTCATAGGGAAATAGAAGAAAGAGGAAATTTAGAAGGCAAACTAAGAGAAGAAAATTCAAAAACAATCAATATAAGTTTTCCCTCCTCTGGTTGTAGAGGAGGAAACATGGTTCCTTAATTGCATTTCTAAATGTTTCTCCTGAATATGACTAATTCAGAGTTTTAAATAACTAAACTTCTAAGTTGTTAAAGGACCCTCTGAGGAACTGGTGAATCATACCAGGTAATATACAGATATTCATCCTATCATGGTGCTTTCCTGAATCTTAAACCCTGGGAATCCAGAAGAAAGCAGGAGCTTGAAAGGTAGACTTTCTGTCTTCTCATATCCTGTTCCAACTCAGTCCTTTACGAGGCTAGTGGGATTGAATGAAGTCTTTTTCCTACCATGATATTTTTAATAGCTTGCCCATTAAAATGCTTTCCTGTAAGATGGCAAGCACTAGAGGCCCTGGGAGACAAGTGGATTGTTGAGGAAATCTTGGCTGAAATTGGCTAAAAAACTTTCCATCTGCTTCTTCCTTCCTATACATCTCCTATGAGCCAGCTCCAATTCCCAACTTCCAACTCAATTGATGTCCCAGCTCTCCCACAGCTCTTCCTGGCCTTGTCGATTTTAGTCCTGCCCCCCCCTCCCCAAATCTTTTGGCTTTTCCCCCTCATTATGGCTGCCAAATGATTTTGTGTGTGAGCCAAGTACTCTCTGGACAAACCTGGTTCTTGTTCAAGTTCTGCTCAAACCCTGATTTGAATAAAGATTTCAGGAAAGTTGCTGTTTTCCTCAAGGAAGAGAGGGGCATTGCTATGCTTTCTGTAGGAAAAAAATATTTCCATGCAGAGATTTGGCTCTCTGCAGAACCTGTTGCTACCATCTGGGCCATGATCACAAATATATTGCTTTAAACTCACAGAGGTTGTTAAGCCTGTCTACGGACTTGAGTTAAGAAAAGTCTTCCATGGTCATGTGAACCCACCCAAGATTGACAAAGAATTCTCTCTACAATACACAGGACAAGTGCTCTTCTAGCTTTTGCCTCCATCAATCTGCCTCATTTGAAGGGGTCTGTAGTCTTTGAGAGTGGCTAAAAGTATTCATGCTAATTCCAATAAAAAGTACTTTCTCTCTAATCTTATGGTTGTATTTGTTTAAATACATAATTCTGAAAAGGAATAGGTTTGATAGGCTTCACCAGGCTGCCCAAGGGATCCATGGCACAAAAGTTTCTGAACCTCTAATGTGGAGGGAGAAGTGAAGCATCTCTGTTTTCACCAAACATGACCCATTTATTTATGTCACAATATCATGACCTATTCATATCACAATGACCAAACTAAGTCAACTTTCATCATGAGGGATGGATCATAGGATATAAAAGTAAAGCTCAAAGAGAGTTCAGAAATTCGTTTTTCTCTCTCACTTTTCAGGAAACTGTTCAGACCCAGATAAGCAAACGACCTATCCAAGGTCCTACACAAAGTATGTTGTAGAGTCAAGATTAAAATCAGATGAACCTCACAACTACCTGGTCCAACCCTATTCTTTTACAAATGAGTAAATGACCTCCAGAGAGGAGAGGTGATTTGCTTATAGCTAGTAAGTGGTAGAGATGGTTTTTCCACTAATAAACTCTAAACCTTGGCAGAGGACAAGGCACATAGTGAGTGATTGTTGACTGATCAACTCCACTCTGCCATGTTGCCTCCCTTAGCTTTGCTAACAGTTTAGCCCATTTTCTTGGAGTCCTTCACAGGCACAGCTTGGCACATCAAATCCTCAAAAGTCCTCCACACACTTCCTACAGGAAGAGTTCATTCCCTAAGAAAGGTTACTCTTATTTTAGGTCCTAACTCTAGGAAACCATAACCCTCTTCCAACATTCTCCAGATAGAATCTAGAAAGAGCAAAGATGGCATCCTTACCTTGGAAGACTATTAGGGGCTACTGACTCAAAGCTCTCTTGGGTCATCTTACACTTGTTTGGCAGGGGATCACTAAGTCCAGAAGTCTGGGCATCCTCTTATGTCTCCATCCATCTATCATTAAGTACTAATAAGTGTCTACTATATGCCAGGCACTGAAACTACACCCTGGGGATACAAACTCAAAAAACTAAAAGTTGTCTCTACTTTCAAAAAGTTTATATTCTAAAGGGGAGGAGAGGCAACAAATTTACATATTATGTATCTGTATACATATATACACATGTTTATATGTATGTTTGTATATATATATATGTACAATATAACCATAAAGTAAATACATACAAATATATACCATAGTTAAATACAAGATACTGAGAGGAAAAAAAGGCATTAGTGATTAGGGAGGATCATAAATGGTTTCATGCAGAAAATAGTTTCTGAAGTGCATCCTAAAGGAAGAAAGGCACTCTTTGGGGTAGGTAAGGGGGAGTACTTTCCTGGCATGTGATATGTCCAATGGAAAGGCTCAGAGATCACACTAAAATGTCTATGTGTGAACAAAGCCACTAAGGCTGGATCTCAGATTACAGGAGGAGGAACACAGTTAAATAAAGTTGAAAAGAGAGGTTGGGGCCAGGTTGTCTCAGGTTTTAAAGACCAAACAGAAGTTGATCAAGTACAGGAGATACATGGTCAGAAATGCTTTAGACAATATCTTCTGTAGGTTGAACTAGAGTGGGAAGATGCTTGAGGTAGGAACTCTAATTAGGAGGCTGTTGCAATAACCTGAGTAAAAGGTGCTGAGGACCTGGACTGAAGTGGAAGTTGTATTGATGAAGAAAGGGGGTCAGGTGGAGGACATGTTGCAAAGGTAGAAATGACAAATTTGGCAACCGATCAATTGGATTTGTGGGATGAGGGAGAACAAAGAGCCTAGGATACTTCTTGGGTTCTTTAGCTGGGAGTCATAAAGAATGATGATACCTACAGAAGAATTAGGGGAGTGTGGAAAAGGGAAAGATTTGGAGCAAATGATAATTAGTTCTATTTTGAACTTATTGAATTCAAGATATCTCTAGGGAGTCTTGTTTTAGTTATTCAATAAGCAACTGGTGATATGGGGAATAAAGCTCAGGGGAGATCCAGTCTGAAGATATATAGAGACAGATAGATAAGTTTATGTATGTATGTATATTTACCTGGACATGCAGACATGTGTAGATAAGTATATGTGGATAAGAAAGAGATTTAATTAAGTAGCCCCTCACTTGTATTAGTTTAAGAATACCTTTAGTTTGATACTTATAATAATTTGATTTGTTGTAAGAAGATGGTCCTAGGTAAGAGCCTGTGTATGTAACCAGATCAAGAACATAGTCCCAGGATAGTACTTGAGTTGTAATCTTAAGTGTGTATATTACTATGTTATCCCTAGGTGTGCAAATCTATTTTATACAGTATGTTATATCAAAATAATCCATGAAAAAGGTTACAGGGACCAAAAGATCACCCAAAGATCATGAAAGACAGGAGCTCTAGAAGCCAGGTAGCCCTCAGAAAGCAGGGACCCTTGAAGGCACAGGTCCTCAGAGGACTCATGAGGGTTGGGGATTTGGGGGATTTCCTGTAATATAAAAAGTGATCCTTGTAAGTTTTCCCCAACTACTCTGTAAGTTCCTTTTTGCCTTTAAAAACTTGTCATTGTTAATGATCAGGGTCTCAGATTAAACTGGACAATCTGGATACCTCTAATCTGTTCACCTCACATGCCAAATCAAGTAAGATTTTGCTAAGAGTACTTGGCTCAGTCTTTCTTCTTTCAAGTGGCATCTGCATGGTGATGATAGTAAAACCCTGGAAGCTGATAAGATTACCAAGAGGAAAAATAGAGGGAGAAGAGAAGAGGGCCAAGGACAGAACTTTAGGGAAACTCCAGAGATAGGACACCCAGTATATGGATGATGAGCCCATAAAGGAAGCTGAAAAGATTTGGCCATTCAGGTAAGAAGATAATAAGAAACCCAGGGAGATGGTAGTATCTAAAAAGAGCAGGTGGTCAGTAGTGTCTAAAAGAGTAGATAACAGGTTAGGACTGAGAAAAGATCCAAAAACTTGTTGATTGAGAGCTCAATGTTGATTTAGGGAAAAGTACTATTTCATTATAATGCTGTTGTAAAATCATATTAGAAATGGTTGAATAATGAGAGGAGAGACAGTGAAGGCAATGAGTATAAAGAACTTTTTCAAGGAGTTTAGCTGAAAAATGGAACAGAGATTTCTTGAAAGGATAGCAGTGTTTAATGAGCATATTCCATGATGAGAAGCAAGACTTAAGAATGTATGATGGGAGTAGGAAAAGAAGTAATTAATGCAGAACGGTTGAAGATTGATGATAGTTGGTGAAGTAAGACTGAGGTTGCAATCTGTGGGAGGGGATGAACTCAAGTGCACTGCAGAACAGTTGACTGGAACCAGAAGAGCTACTTCTATAAACAAACTAGATGAAAGGAGTGGGGGATCATTTCAATGTGTTTCAAGATGAAGAAAATGGGAGAAAAGGGAATGCATACTGGACAACAGCCTCATTTTCTCAGTAAAGCAAGCCCATAGCCTTTAGCTGAAAGAAACGAAATAGGAAAAAGTATGGGAAATTTGATGAGGGAAGAGAAAATGTAGAATCACTTCTGTGGGAACTGAAATAATGAATTAGGGCTGAATAAAAAGAAAGATTACTTTTCTTCGATGAGAGTCCATTTGCGGTTGAATAATGTACATCTTTTGTGAGAAGAATCCTCCATTTTTCTAAGGCAATCAATTCAACTCCTGGAGAGCTCAATGTTAGGAAGTGTTTCATGATTCAGGTTTCAATTGGCCCCTTTACAACTCCTCCCTCATTTCCTTTTGCACTTAACACAGTAACTGACACATAGTTGTATAATTGAAAATCTGTTACCCTAAAAACGAACTACATATCCGGAAAGCCCACTGACTTCCTGTCATTGCGTATTTCCTGTAGACAGAGGATTAAGGGAGTGGGCTTTGAGGCTCTTCCTCCCCTTTTGGCATAAAACCAGCAGTGTGTGATGGTATGGAAATAAGAAAATGGAAAAGCCTACAACAGAGATGCGATAGCTGAGACTGCTGAGCTGTCCCTCAAAAGGAGAACTTTCTATTTGAAATGATGACCAGAAAAGACAGTTGAGAAAGGATCAGAACAAATTGAAACTGGCCCTCTTTGCTTGGGAGACCAAAGGAAGTCTGAGCGTCTTTGGCTTTGAAGACAGAAAGAAGTCTATTGTCTTTTTGGCTTTAGCCTCGAAGACAGAAAAGAGAAGGGTCTCTTGGCTTTAGAGAGAAGAAAGAAGGACAAAATCCAGCACTCTCTGACTTTCTGTGTTGTAATACAGTGAACTTCCAGACCTGTCAGTCCATTTTCTCAAATTGAACTATATCCCTCTATTCTCCAACATAAGACTCATTCTAGTATTAGGGAAACCTCAAACCCTCTTTCCCTCCATTTCTTATTCTTCCTTTCTTCCCCAACAAATTCCTTACTTAATTTAGAGAAGAGAAAAAGTATTTTATTTGAGACATCATAAACTCACCCTGAGTTGATTTAGAGAAACCAGAAAGAGAATTAGCAGGAAGGGGAGAGAAGAAGGGTGAAGGGAGGGAAGAAGGGAGGAAGGGATGAAAGAAGGAAGAAGATTAACAGCCCTGATTTTTAGTTATCATTTAACATTCAATTAATTTCCTTATTACAAGTGATGGTGGTAAGGAGGGGATTTTTGAAATGACTAATCAGCCATGGGCACATAGTTTTTATTTTGTATCCTCTTTATTCCTTGATTTCAAATGATCATTTAATAAACCTCCTAAAATATATTTTTTATTATTTGAGATTTAATTTTAATTTTTACATAGTAGGAATTTAGAGTTAATTCATTCTATCAATTATTGAATTAATACAATATTATTTTATTTAATAATTAATTTTAAAATTTGAATTATTACTAAAATAAAATTTAAACATTAACAAACTAATGAATAAACTAGCTTCTTTCTTGTTCCATCCCTCCCTTCTTTTAAAATTTTTTTAATTTTATTAATTTATTAATTTAGAGCATTTTTCCAGGATTACAAAAATCATGTTCTTTCCCTCCCCTCCCCCAAACCACTCCCATAGCTGACAATAAAATTCCACTGGATTTTACATGTGTCATTGGTCAAGACCTACTTCCATATTATTGATATTACACTAGTGTGACCATTTAGGGTCTATAAACCTAATCACATCCCCTTCCCATGTGTCTCTTTATGTGATATAGATTATCATATTTATCTTATTCCTTCAAGTTTCTCTTGGTGCCATCTTCTATTTCCCCCTCCCTTTTTCTTTTTTTTGCATATCATATTAGACAACTTATTACCCCAATCTTTAGCTATGAATGATTTCTCTAATTATTATAATAGTGAATATAATTTTTGAGTTACAAATAACATTTTTCCATATATTAATATAAACAATTTGATCTTATTGAAGCCCTGAAAGAAGAAATTTTAAATTAAAAAAAATTTTACCCCATTTCCTCTCTTTTTTATTTACCTTTTCACGTTTCTCTTGATCTTTGTGTTTAGATATCAAACTTTCCACTTATTTCTGGTATTTTCTTTACAAATACTTGGAAATCTATTTTGTTGAATGCCCACACTTTCCCCTGGAAGTATATAGTCAGTTTTGATGGATAGATGACCCTGGTTGGTTGACTCAATTCTTTTATCTTTCTGACTATCATATTCCAAGCCTTGTGGTCCTTTAGTGTGAAAGCTTCTAGATCTTCTGTGGTCCTAATTGGTGCTCCTTGATATCTTGAATTGTCTCTTTTTGTCTTCCTATAAATTTTTTCCTTAGCTTGGAAGTTCTTAAATTTAGCAATATCATTCCTAGGAGTTGTCTTTTGAGGATTTAGTGTAGAGGGTATTCTATGAACTCTTTCACTGTCTATTTTTCCCCCTTGTTCAAGAACATCAGGGAAGTTTTCTTGGGAAATTTCTTGTAGTACGTTGTCAAAGTTTCTGTTTATTTCTGGGTTTTCAGGTAGACTAATGATTCTCAAATTGCCTCTTCTTGGCCTGTTTTCTTGGTCAGTTATCTTCTCAGTAAGATATTTCATGTTTCCTGCTATTTTTTCAATTTTTTGATTTTGCTTTATTCTTGCTGTTTTGCAAAATCATTGGCTTCTAATTGCCCAATTCTACTCTTTAAAGTCTGGTTTTCCATCATAATCTTTTGATTTTTCTTTTCAGTTTGGTCTATCCTGCTTTTAATGGCTTATAGCTGTCTAATTTTGGTCTCTAATTTACTTATCATTTCATTTGAGTTCTGAGCTTCTCTCTCCAATTGGGTGTTCCTATCTTTTAAACTGTTATTTTCTTTTTGAACTATTTCTCACTGTTCCTGCCAATATTCTTACATCTTTTTGATAAGCTCATATTTAAATTCTTCAAGAGCTTGTGGCCAATTTCCATTTTTTGGAAAGTTTGGGTACATTTATTTGTATGTCCTCTTCTGCTATTTCCTCTGTAGTCTGGATTTTTCCTCCATAAAAATTATCCAAGGTCAACGACTTCTTCCTGTTTTTCTTGGTGTTGGGAAGTTGTTTTTCCTGGGCATTGTTTGCCATCACTATGGTGGTTTTTCATTCCCTTTCCAGTCAGAAGTCTGAGTAAGGAGGGGAGGCTCTCTGTGTATGGAGCTAAGGACCAAGGTTTTTTCCTGAGGCCACCTCTCAAGTCTCTGGAGCTTCTACTATTTGGAGCCCTTCTCTGCACTATCTCCTCTTCCAAGGTCTGAGCTCTTCCACCTGCTGAGGTCTCAAGTCTATCTGCTCTCAAGGGTAGGTCTTTGGTGTTCTTAGTCAGCTGCTGAGGACCTACAAGTGCCCCTTACTCACTCATTGATCCTAGTGTGTGTTCCCTCTGAGTCTAGTGCACTGGTTCTATAGGTCCGGTGGGGGAGGGTAGATCAGCTCACATTTTGGTGGAAGCTATTTTACCCCCTTATAGTGTGAAAATGCTCAAATCCCACTTACCTTCAATGATGAGCACTACTGTGGAGTCCCTTTGTTCATATTAATTCGGGTTTTTTGGCCATTTGAGGTAGTCTATATTGGTAGGTGCTGAGGAGAGGAAGAGTCCTATAACTGCAGTCATGTTTACCTGGAAATCTCTTCCCTTCTTCTTGAATACCAAGGGAACAAGTTTCATCTCTGCTTCCCATAAAAAAAAAAAACTTTTAAATACTTCAATACAGTTATCATGCCTGCCACCCATCCTGGTCTATTTTATCCTTAGACAAATAGAGTATATTCATAAGCTACCTTAGATGCAGACTTATAGGCTATTCAACTTTATTTCCTACCCTAAAAAATTTGACAGCCAGATTACTTTTAGAAACACAAGTGATATGGGTCAATGGGCATTTAATTGTGGATGTAGACTCTAAGTGATCACCCTAATACAAATATTAATAATATGGAAATGGATCTTGATCAGTGACACATGTAAAACCCAGTGGAATTGTTCATTGGCTATGGGAGGGGAAGGGAAAAAAAAGAACATGAATCATGGAGCCATGGAAAGATAATCTAAATTAACTAAATAAAAGTTTTCAATTAATAAAAAGAAACACAAGTGATACTGCTGTTCCATGGGTCAATTCTCTGTGAATAGGAGAATAGAAGGTGAATAGAATGGCTCTGCTCTGAAGCTACCAAAGAACTTGTTCCCTCAACTGAAGCAGGGGAGGATCTAGGGAATGAGACTACAAGAACTACTTGATCAATAACTTGTTGCAATTAAGATAGTGTCTCAGCTGGAGTTCCTTTTTGCTCTAGAGAGTTAAAATGGGTTTGCTGAGCAAATGAATAGTCTAAAAGAATACTGATAAGATATTAAAAAATACTCATCAGTATAAGTGCCATATATGTGGTACTCTACCATTTACAAAGGGCTTTTATCTCTTTGGGGCCTCACCAGAACCCTGTGGGGTAGATTTTATAGACTGAGACTCAGAGAATTATTAGTGTTTCCCCTCAAAATTATTTTGAATTTACTGAGCTATGTACATGTTGTTTTCCCTAAAATAAGATCAAGATTTTGTCTTTGCATGGCAATATCCAAAACAGAAGTAGTTGGGTGACAGGTGGCACACTAGTCACGAGTCAGGAAGGCCTAATGTTTAATCTTGCCTTAGACACTTCTTAGTCATTTGACCCCGGGAAAATCAATTGAACTCTTCAGTTTGCTCATCTTTAAATGGGATGATATTCTCACTCATCTCTGTAAGAAAATTGAAGAAAGTAAGCAGATTAGGACAGCAAGAGGTTAATAGTGGGTGCTAAATGAACCACATGGACCCCATCTTGTGACTGAATTCTGGAGCTAGTTTCGTTCCCTTTCTATTCAATTATGGGCCTGGTTCAAAGTCTGTCTTGTGAGAAAAGTTTATTCAATTGTGAGAATTGGAAGAAAACCTTATTACATTATTTGAACCTATCCCTCAGCAGCTGGGAAACTGGACCACCTGTACCTGCTGTTTAGAAATCCCTTAACCGAGGACCAGAAACATTGCCAGATTCTAAGATTGATAGAAGGAGTTTTCTCAGAATTATATATCTCAGGCAACCTGTATATTTTATATGAAAACTGGTCCTATAAAGATCAATCAATTATTATTTCCCTATTCTATTATTGTTTATAGGTAGTTGGGGAGGAATAAGACACCTCTTTTTCTGAATTCTGGGAATTGCATCTGTTTGCTCTCCTCTTCTCAACTTGAAAAGTCTCTAATCGTTCATCCAAATAGAAATCAGATTAGTTAATATGTTGTTGCTTTTTAATTAATTGTCCTTATTTGATTAATTGTTTTTAATGTATAAGCGTTTATCCCTCCCTATATTCCAGGTATAGTCTTAATCTGAGGAAGGGACCTGTTGTTGCTAAAAAGCCAATAGGCTCAGAAGATCAGACCTTTGTTTCCTCGGTCATTTCATCTCTTGCTTGTTACACCTCCTTGTGAGGATCAAATAAATAATATATATTATTAAATGAGATAATATATGTCACTTAAAATCATATATAAACACTAGATAACATTATTAGTACAAGCATTACTGTTATTGGAGAAGCTTAATGAACACCTGTTGACATGATTTAAGTAATCTGCCACTAGTGACACAACTAGTTGTCAAAAGTGACATTTGTTTCTGTAACTTCCTGGTTTTAATGCACCATTTAATGCCCCCACTGCCCCACATGGAGAGGAGAAAGCATTTTCGAATGCTTTCTATGCATTTCCATGCATTTTAGAAATACCCACTTGCTTCAAGTTCTTGACATACTTCTAAAGATCCACGGTGTCATGACTCCAGGGCTGCAGATTTCAAATGTTTCCCACATGAATAGAACATCTTCTTATAGGCATGTTTGCTCTGTCCCCTCTTTTTCACTCACGTTGATCTCATCTAGATTCAGCTTCTCATCACCCACCTCTCAGCTGCAGTCTTCTAGTGACTAGGATCCCCACTTCCAGATTTCTCTTCCAATCCATTCTGGAATTTAATGCAAGATTAATCTCACTGATACACAATTCTGACCTTTGCATTAACTTGTTGTTTCACATCTCATCTCTAAAGACTCCTACTTCCATCTCAGCCCTATCAACCAACAGATGCCCTTGTCTCCTACTCTTCTGAGAAGAGTTAATCTGATTCAGCTCAACAAATATTAAGTAACTACTATGTGCTAGGCATTAAGTATGCAAAGAATGTGGTACAGTGGAAAGAATACTGAATTTAGAGTTAATGGACTTGAATTCGAATCCTGATTCTGTTTCTAAATACCTATATGACTTGGGGCAAGTCATTTAACCTATATGAGCCTCAGTTTCCTAACTTCTTCAGAACTATAGATAGCATTGATTATTTTGTGAAAAGGGAATTTTTTTGCTCTCTTTGTCTATTCTTAGCTTACACTTGTGAAAGGGAATCCTTTATTCCCTTTGTCTATTTTGAGTTAACACTTGGTTAATAATAACTTAAGTAACTCTACTTAGTACCTCACTATATTGTGAAGATGGGATCAACTCTTCTTTGTCTACTTTTGAATTGAATCAACAAAACTTGAACACCCTACTTAGCACTAGGTGGAGGAGTTAATGGCTTCTCTACCCTTTGGTATTTCTCGGTTTTCACTCTTTCCACCTCTTTTGTAAACAAAAACTATTAAAGTCATTTCAACTTTGAGTAATAATACTTTTATTTCACAACCACAAATATTATTTATAATTTTCATATATTTTAGTCAAACCATTAAAATTTAATTCCTCCATTTTTTTCTCAAAACTGGCTATTTATATCATTTGACCATCAATTGGGTTACATTTCCCATTTTTATAAATTTGAATCAGTTCCAGACTCTGTACATATTTGAGAAATGAGGTCTGCATCATAGAAATTTACTATAAAATTGGACTATGATACTTTTTAGTAAAGTATCACTTCCCTGATTATCCCTTTAAATTCTATTTTTATTTTTCCTTTCTCTGACATCATACTTGCTACCTTTGCCTTTTTTTTTATTTAGCTGAAATTATGAGATTTTGCTCTGGCCCTTTATTTTAATTCTCTATATGTTCTTGTGTTTTAAGTGTGTCTTTTATAAACAATACACTATTGGATTCTGGTTTCTAAACCATTCTGTAATAAGCTTCTCTTTTGTGGGTAAGCTAATCCCATTCATATTCACAGTAATGAACATAAACTATATATTTCCCTCCATCCCATTTTTTCTTTTCTTTTGTTTCTCTTTTAATCCTGACCCTTCTCAAAAGTCTATTTTGCTTCTAATTTTCCTTAATCTGTCCTCCATTCTATCCTCCCACTCCTTTCTCATGTCTCTTTTGCATTCTATTTCCCTATTAGGTAAGTTACATTTCTATACAAAACTGAGTGTGTGTGTATGTGTGTATTCTTCCTTCTTTGAAACAATTTTGATGAGTGAGGTTCAATTATTGCCACCCCCACCTTGCCTCAACTGTGAAAAATGTTCCTTGTATGTTTTATTCATGTGAGAAATTTTTCCTTATTCTAGCTCTCTCTTTCCCCTTCTCAAAGTACATCTTTTTTCTCACCACTTCATTTTTTTAGATTATTGATTATTGATACATAATTAACTTAATCTATGCTCTCCATCTATATATATTCATTTTAGTCACCCTAATACATGTTGTTAGGAATGACATTAATTATAAGAATGTAGTTTCTGCTTATCAAATCCTTTATGATTACTCTTTCATGTTTACCTTTTTTTCTTCTCGAGTCTTATGTTTGAATGTAAATTTTCTATTCAGCTCTGGTCTCTTCATCAGGAATTCTTAAAAGTTCTCCAATTAAATATCTGTTTTCCTGTGAAAGATCATACTCAGGTTTGCCAGATAGGTTCTTCGTGGTTATAATCCTGTTTCCTTTGTCATCTGGAATATCATATTCTAAGCCTTCTAGCCCTTTAACATGGAAGCCACTAAATCTTGTGTGTTCCTAAGCATAGCTCTACTATGCTTGAATTGCTTCTTTATGGCTACTTGAAATTTTTTCTCTTTTACTTCGGAGCCCTAGAGTTTGGCTATAACATTCCTGTGAGTTTTCATTTGGGATTCTTTTTTAAGAGGTGATTGGTAGATTCTTTAAATTTCTACTTAACCCTCTGAGTCTAAGACATTGGGCCAATTTCCCTTTGTAATTTCTTGAAATGTGGTATGTAGGCCTTTTTTGCATCATACTTTTTATGTAGTCCAATAATTCTCAAATTATCTCTCCTCAATTTTGCCAGGCAATTGGTTTTTTTTTCTAATTAGATTTCATATTTTCTTGTATTTCTTTTTATTCCATTGACTTTGTCTGATTTTATCTTGATGTCTTGTGAAGTATTAGTTTCTACCTTGTTCTCCATTTGACATATTTTGCTTTTAAAGTTCTATTTTCTTCAGCATTTTCATGCCCTCTTTTATCAAACTTTTAATTCTCTTTTCATTATTTTCTTTCATCATTCTCATTTCTTTTCCCCAAATTTTCCTCTGTCATTTAATTTCTTTCTTTCTTTAAATCTTCTAGAAATTTTTATTTGGTTTGAATCCAATTGGCATTTCTCTTTGAGACTTTTTTAGTAACTCTTTTCACATTGCTGAATATAATCTTCTAAGTTTATATCTTGCTCTTCTCTACCACCATAGTAGAACTATATGATCAAATTCTTTCATTGCTGTTGCTGCTGCTTACTTATTTTCCAGCCTATTTCTCAGTTTGAACCCTATATTAAATTGGACTCTGCTCACCTGGGGACAATGAAACATTGTCCCAGGCTTCAGACTTTCAAGTTTTTCTATTTTCTGAGCTAGTTCTAGGGGTTTGCAAATTTTGGAATTTTCATGGTAATGTTATTCTGGGAAAGGTATGGTCAAAGCTTTTCTAGGGTATACTCTGATCTTTACCCAGGAAGGGCCTCTAGTTCCTTATAGCCACAAGTACTAGTTCCATTCTTTGCCTTGGAACTGTATCCAGGACTCTTGCTATCTTAAGATTGACCCCCCAGAACTCCTCTCTGACCTGAAGCTGTGATTTAGGACTATATATGAATAATAGAATTTCTAACCAGTACCACTTGTATCCAGTGTGAGCAAAGGGTCCCCCTTAATTTCTTTATTATAAATACATGACCCAATTATCATTTCTGGGCTGAGAGACCCTAAAGTTCTTGATATTGCTATGGTTATATATGGGTACCCTGGACAGGTCTCCATTCTGGTGTCACAAACTTCTCCTTTTGACCTCTTAAACTTGGTTAAGTTAGAAAAAATGTCTCATTTTGATCTTTTGTTGGTTCTACCACTCTGAAACTTGACTTCAGTCATTATTTTAGCGTTGTTTGGGGAAGAAATGTTGAAAGACTTCAGATTGATGGCTACCATTAATCCACCATATTGGCTCCTGATAATTTTTTTAAATGATGGTGGTAGGAGTGAAGGCACAGAATTCAGAGCATCTGGGTTGAAATTTAATATTTGATACATACTTTCTCTGTGATGGTGGGCAACACTGGACCTCAGTGTCTTCATCTATATAATCTATGAAAACTAATGGTGGCCTTAATATTTGTTACTAATCTCACCTCATTTTTGGCTTTAGTATTCTTGATATTCAGTAAAAATTTAATGAACACTTATTGTGTTCCAGGCACTGTATTTCTTGCTTGAGATAAAAAAGTAAAGATGAAATAATTTCTCATCTAAAACAAATTATGTTCTTTTGGAAATAAGCAACATGAATGAATGGGTAAATATAAAACACACAGAAAATTAATACAATTTAAAATTGGAGGAAGGCAACAGGGAGTCTTTCCTATCACTGGTAGGATCAGAAAAGTTTTCATATGAGAGATGGAATTTGAACTGTTCCTAGTGGGGAAATAGGGATTCCATATGTTGAAGATGAGTAGGGAGAATATTTCACCATGATGTACAGCTTGGACAAAGGCCCAGAGACCCTGAATGGAATGAGTTATATGAGGAATTCAAGCAGGCCAGTTTGGCAAGAATATATAGTATGAGGGAGCATTGGGAAATCAAGCAAGCTGGTCTTTTGTTTGCATATTTAATTCCTGGGCATTGCTCTTCCATATGACATACACATCTTAGAAGTTATCTTGGTTAATAAGTTCTAAGATATGTTTCTTTACATAAACCTCTCTTTTACTTTATTACAAGTATATCTCTAATTTTCCTTCAGAATTCCTTTTCTTGAATAATTCAAATTAATTTGACATTTTTTGCTAAATATTAATCCATTTGGATCTTGGCCTTTTTTGAATTTTTTGAAGTAAATTATCCCTTAATTCATGATTATTATCAGGCAATGAGTCAATTAATATTTATTAAGCACCTACTATGTGCCAGGAATTGTGCTAGGGACTAAGGGTTCAAAACAAAAATAGTACTTGTTTTCAAGGAGTTCAAAGTCAAAGAAAAGACATAACATCCAAACAACCATACACACAGAAAATATACAAGACAAATTGGAGGTAATTGCAGAGGAAAAGTATTCTGATTAAGCAACACAGGGAAAGACTTCTTGAAGAAGATGAGACTTTAAGTGAAACATGAAGGATGGCAGGGAAGCTTGAAGGACAAAGTGAAGAAGAAGAGAGTTCCAAGCATCAGAGATAGCCAATGAATATGTCCAGAGTTGGAAGTTGGAAGATGGTAAGTGGAATTCAAAGAATAGCAAAGAGGCTAGTATCATATGATTGCAGAGTGCTTGTAGAAGAATAAGGTAGGAGAAGACTAGAAGGATAGGAAGGGGCCAATTTATGAAGGGCTTTAAAATCACCCAGAAGATTTTATATATGATCCTGGAGGTAATGAGAAATGTGACCTGGAGGTCACACCTTTGCTTTAGAAAGGTAGATTTGGCATGGCAGCTGAGAGAAGAATGGATGAGAGAAAAGGGTGACTTAAGCCAGGGACTGTATCTGGTGTGTCTATTCTCAGTCACAAATTCTAAGGAGAAAAGATCACTCAGTCATTTCCTCCTAAGGTTCCCATCATGTACACTCCAGGAATCAATTATTGTTTTTCAGTCTCAAGTTAAAGACAGAAATTTCTTTTATTGGTTCTTCTATCCTTAGGAGGACAACATTGATATTAAGATAAGTCCAAAATTCAACTATTCTTTTGACAGAGAAAGACCTCTAGTAGATATACTAAGAGTTGAATTTCCCCATCAATAATAGCATTCCATATGCATAGTAGGGTTGTGACCTGGTTCCCAAATTTCTCATCTAAATGCTTCTTCAGTCTAGAAATAATTGCAGTATAGTAGTATAATTCCACAGTAATATCCTTCTCTTTCATCTTCTGCTTATCCTCACTGAAATGTCCTCCACCATATCCTGTCCCCTTTTTCTGATCCCTGGATTTATTTCCTCGTGTGAGTATTCTTAATGTATAATCCTACTCCTCTAGACTTCCAACTTTTTCTTTAATTGGGTTATATATTTATAGAACTTTATTTACCAGGTTAACTATCATTAACTAAATACTATCTACCATGGACTTTAAAATTAAAAACAAATTATAAATATCTCCTTTTATCTTCATGATATTTCAGTTTTTATCTCATTTTTTTAGTCTCTTGGAAGATTTTTATTTTTTAAATTATTTTTCACAGTGAATATGGCTAAAATGATAGTAAGAATATGCAAATGGAGCATACTGATGAATGCAGGCAGCAGGCATGATAGAAAAGGCCCCCAAAAGCCAGAGACTAAAATTCACACTCTATTGGGATCTTTGCTATGTGAAGTTGACCCCATTTCTAGCTCTGCTTTCTGTGGACATAGAAATCTAAAATGAATAGTGTACAGATATTTTTCACAGCAGGGACATGTGAAGAGAATTCTATCATGGACAATTGCATTGGTTTGGGGAATTCTGTCTTCCTTTCCTTAAGGAGCCCTAGCCTCACTGCAGCATTCATTCAAAAGCAGTCACCAGATTCCAAATCAGTCTACAGCATTTGTTTGATTAACTTCAGAGAGACTGTGAACATTTTTCCCCTCACTTCAAATAACTGTATTTCTCTGTAGGCTTTTGCGTCCTCTAGTCTCCATCACAAGTCCTAGCTATTGTCTATTTGTTGTTGTTGTTGAAATGAACATAACCCTCTTGAGTACTGGAGGATATATCCTTTGGGCCATCTAATCCAATTCCACTTTATAGAGTAGCAATAGGGTCATACTTTCAGGAATAGACAAGATCCTAGAGGCCATCCACTTCAACCTGCTCATTTATTGGATGAGGAAACTAAGGTCTAGAGAATGTAAATGATTTGTCCAAGTTTCTATGGGCAGTAGATGACAGAGTGCCGATCGCTGTTTTTGGAACTAGCAGTACAAATAAAAATCCTTAACCAGTTCCTACTTTTAATGAGCTTACACTTTATTGAGAAGATATAAAATGCATACCATTAAGTGAAGACAAGGTAAATGAAAAATCCTACAGAGCACTATCAATAATGTAGAAGAGATCAAGAAAGACCTTGTGCAGAAGGTGGTCCATGAGTTAGGAATTCTTCAAGGCTGAAGTCAAAAGTAAGTGCATTTCTGATATAGGGAAACACATATACAAAGCCACAGAAGTAGAGGATGATGCGAAAGTTTGTGATTCACCTCCTTCTTCCCTCTGCTCGCATCTGAAATCTAAAGGTAGAGCCAAAAGCTGATTTAAGAGCCCTTTCAGTCTCTAACATTTGGCAAGCACTATATCATTCTTCAACCTGAAGAGCAAGATTTAGAGGGGCAGCTTGGAAGAGACAGAGAGCAGAAAAAAATCCTGGTAGTGTTGGGATCATCCTTCCCATTCATCTTGAAGAAAATCATAAATGTAGCAGTTAAGAAGGTCATGAGTAGAAGATGAGGAAAGTATTGCTTGGAAGGAATTTTGTCTGAAAAAAAGATCTAATCATTGTTGTAGACAATAAGTAAAATGGAATATTAGCCCCTTGAGGGCAGAGCCTAGGTCACTTTTATAGTCCTACTATAAAAATATACAAAATATTAAATATTAAAAAGTGCTACTATGAAAAACTTTATAAGTGTTTGTTGATAAACCGATTATTTTGAACCCATAGAGTGAGATGGCAGTCAAAAATCTAATGTGATATTAAGCTTCATTATATAGCTTACCAGAGTAAAGAAATTCTAATTCTGTTGTCTTCTGGTCTGGCCATCTATGAAGTACTGTGTTCCACCTGGGACCAAAGAAAATAGGAAGAACATTTATGAGCCCCCCAGTCAGAATCAGTCTATGGACATTTATCAAGCATCTGCTATGTGCCAGGCACCATGCTAAGTACTGGAGATACAAAGGCATCAGACAATCACTGCCCTCAAGGAGCTCATAATTTAATGGGATTATCCTAGGCATGGATAGGTGAGTTTTCACCACACCTTACCAAGTAGGAGGTCTCCTTGTCACTTTGCAACCACTCTTTCTAAGCCATGACACCATGTGTGTGTTACCCCTACATTTACTCTCTGGATCCCTGTTATATATTGTCTTCCTCTAATTCAAGTGCAATCTTAATGTGGGCAGGATCTGTCTTATTTGCTTCTATCCATACCCCAGGACTTAATAGCCCAATGCTTAGTACATCATAAATACTTAGTAAATTCTCTTTCTCTCTATCTATCTATCTCTCCACCCACCAGCATACTTATCTGTCAGCTGGAGAGCATGCCAAGAAGGGCAACCAAAGGAGAGAGAAAATGAGAAAATATTGGTAGGGCACTAAATACAGTGCCTGGCACATAGTAGGTGCTTCATAGGTATTTGAAAGAAAAAACAGAGGGTAGGATGGGAAAGGGTGCTGAGTCTAGGATACAGGAGGATCAATGAGAAGCAGTTGGGGCTATTTGCCCTGGAAAAGGGAAAGACCAGTGGGGACAGCCAGGACTCAGTGTCTGACCCAAAGGGAGAATTGAATAAATGCATGTTTATTGATTGATTGGCATGAAGAGTTAACTTGAAGTATTATGAAGTAGGGACTGGACTCATTTTGTCTGTCCCTGAAAGGGAGAACAAGAAGCAGTAAGTGGAAGTTGCTAAGTAACACATTTAGGCTCATTATCAGGGAAAACTTTGCCGTAATTGGTGCTGTCCCAAAATGGAACAGATTGCCTCCTTTAAGCAGAGGAACAATGATCTGGAACAATGTCGAAGGAATACGTTTTCAGGCATGAACTAGACTAGATGGTCATTGAGTTGATGAGGAGACTAAGCTCAAAAGAAAGTAAGTGGCTTTACTATTCCCTGCCCTCAAGGAGCTACATCTTATTTCTCGCAGTCGACTGAACTTCCCAGATGCTTCCCCATCTTCTCTTTGTGCTTCTATTTAAGTGACCTTCTTCTTGACTGCTGTGATTATTGCCTTTGTCAAAAAGAATGAGCCAAAGGATTGCAGCTCTACTGGGGCCTCTTTCTGCTCTCTTTCATTGGAAAAATATCCATCTAAATGTCTGCGCAGATTGCAGAATAACGCAGGCTCACAGAATGTTAGAGGCAGAAAGGCCCCCAGACAACAGCTTCTCTCCCCCACTTCTGTTTTCTGGGATAAGGAATCAGTCACAGAGACACTGAAGTCCCTTTCCAACTCTAAAATAAATCAAAGCCTGTATATGCAACCACAATCTATTGAATAGTACCCTATCAGGCATTTCCCTTACCCCACTCTAATGCACCGGTTTGCACAGATTTCCAAGAAATTTCCACTTTTCTATTTTAAAAAATCCCCAGAAGTTAAATACCATCTGGTGGAGAGCAAGAGAAAATGGAGATGCTGCCTCCTAGTTCACCCATCTCTGAACTGGCAGAGACAAATCATGAGCCAGGAGCCCCCCTGAGAAACTTGAGGCAAAGGAATAGGGCAGGAATCGTTAAAAAGCAAGACATTTCTTTACTCTCGGTTATTATTGCTTCCACACTGATCTCATTCTCAAGCTTCATGACATTTCAGAATACCAATAATTTACAGTAATAAATTTGAAATATCATCAGGACTGCCTGGGAGGGCAGTGAGTAAATCCTCAGCGATGAACATTAAATATTTTTCCTCTCATATACCAACTGATACAAAGAAAAGTAATGTTGGGGACCTGCCCCCCCCATCATTCTTATCTTCTATATGACCACCTTGCCTTTATTGAGGCCATTTCCTTTGTTACTTATAGGATCATTGAGAAGAGACTTCAAAGATCATTCTATTTGCCAACCTCATTTTACAGATGAGGAAACTGAGATTCTGGTGATTGAGTTATTTACGCAGTCACACAAGTCAATGTCAAATGCAGGATTCAGACTCTGAATCCTGACTCTGTTGGTTCCATTGCATTTTGCTGCTTCCAATTAAAACCACTTTCAGCCATTTGTAGTCTTTGACTTTTAGATTTTATCATAGTTATTATTATTATCATATTAGTATAGTTAATTAATATATGCAAAATGCTTCACAAACTTTAAGGTAGGCTTATGATTATTTTTAATACTTTATTTTCCAATTACATGTAAAAAGAGTTTAATATGTGTTTTTTGAATGCTGAGTTCTAAATTATCTCCTTCCTCCCCGTTCTCTCCCCTCACCGAGAAAGCGAGCAATTTTATATAGATTACACATGTCCGGCCAGGCAAAATATATCTCCACATTAGTCATGTTGTGAAAGAAAACAGACAAAAAAGGAAAAATGGGGAAAGTTTAAAAAGTATACTTCAATCTGCCTTTCTGACTCCTTCAGCTCTTTCTCAGCAGGTGGAAATCCTTTTTCATTATGCCATTCAGAATTGTCTTGGACCATTGTGTTATTGAGAATATCGAAGTCATTTACAGTTAATCAAAATACACTGTTCTGGTTCTGCTCACTTCACTTGGCATTAGTTCGTGGAAGTCTTTCCAGTTTTTTTCTGAAACCTGCTAATGCTAATCATTCCTTTTAGCACAATAGTTCTCCCTCATAATCATATGCCACAACTTGTGCAGCTGTTCCTCAACTGATGGGCTCCCCCTCAATTTCCAAGTCTTTGCCATCACAAAAAAGAACTACTCTAAATGTTTTTGTACATAGACATCTTTCCCCCCTTTTTTTATCTCTTTGAGATATAAACTTAGTAGTGATATTTTGGGGTCAAGGATGTGTTTTGCTTTATATTCCTTTCAACATAGTTCCAAATTGCTTTTCAGAAGGGTTGAATTAGTTTCCAAGTCGACCAATAGTGCATTCATGTCCCAATTTTCCTATATTCCCCTCCAACATTTGCTATTTTCCTTTTTTGTCAGATTAGACCATCTGAGAGGTAGGAAGTGGTACCTCAAGAGTTGCTTTAATTTACATTTCTCTAATCAATAGTGATGTAGGAAGTTTTTTTTTTTTTCACATCTCTAGGTAGTTTTGATTCCTTCATTTGAAAACTACATTTTTATATCCTTTAATCATTTATCAATCAAGGAATGACTTATACAGTTGTTTGTCATGTCCAACTCTTTTGGGCTTTTCCTGGCAAAGAATAGTCAGCTGCTTCCTTTTCCAGCTCATTTTATAGATGAGAAAACTGAGACAAACAGTGTTAAGTGACTTGCTCAGAGTCACACAGCTGAGGCCAAATTTGAATTCATAAAAATGTGTCTTTCTGACTCCAAGCCCAATGCTCTATCCAGTGTAGCTTCCCCTTGTAGTCTTGTCATTGAACCTCTTGTCATTGAGTTTTAATCTTATAAATTTGACTCAGTTCTCGATATATTTTGAAAATGAGCCCTTTATCAGAAAAAAATTGTCATAAAATTTTCCTCTCCATTATATTTCCTTCAATTTATCTTTTTATCTCTCCTTTTATCCTGTCCCTCTTCAAAAATGTTTTGCTTCTGAATACTGCCTCTACTAATTTTTATCTTCTTCTCATGTAGAAATGCAAACAGTTTAACCTCATTAAATCCCTTATGATTTCTCTTTCTTCTTTATCTTTTTTGTATTCTTCACTTGAGTCTTGAGTTTGAAAGTTTAATTTTTCATTCAGCTCTGGTCTTTTGTTTTTATCAAGAATGCTTGAAAAATCTCCATTTCATTTTTCCTTTGAAGGATTATACTCAATTTTGTTGGGTGGTTGATTTTTGGTTATGATCCTAGCTCTAATCCTAGCTTTTGGTTGTAAATCCAAGGGTCCCAGCTTTGCCCTCCAGAATATTATAGTCCAAACCCTCCAGTCCTTTAAGTAGAACCTGATAAATTTTGCATTCTCCTGACTATGGCTCCACAATATTTCAATTGTTTCTGTCTGGCTGCTTAAAATATTTTCTCCTTGATATGGAAACTATGTAATTTGCCTATAATATTTCTGGGAATTTTAATTTTAAGATTTATTTAAGGAGTTGATCAAGAAATTATTTTAATTTCTATTTTACCTTCTGGTTCTGGGATATCAGAGCAGTTTTCCTTGATAATTTTTTTTTTTAAATAAGATATCTAGGTTCTTTTTTTAAATCATTGTTTACTCTCAATCTAACAGTCTTAAAATTACTTCTCCTATATTACAGATCATTTGTTTTCCTAATGAAATATTTCACATTTTCTATTTTTTCTATTTTGTTTCATTGATTTTTTTTCTAATAAAACTCTTACCTTCAGTCCTGAAATGAATACTCTGCATTGGTTCCAAGGCTGAAGAGTGGTAAGGGCTAGGCAATGTGGGTTGAGTGACTTGCCCAGGGTCACACAGCTGGGAAGTGTCTGAGGCCAGATTTGAAGCTAAGACCTCCCATCTCTAGGCCTGGCTCTCAATCCACTGAGCTACCCAGCTGCCCTGTTTCATTGATTCTTGATGTCTGATGGAGTCACTAACTTCTACTTGTCCAGTTCTAATTTTTAAGGAATTATTTCCTTTAGTGAGTTTTTGTACCCCCCTCTCCACTCCTATTTGTCTAAGTCTTCTTTCTAAGAAATTCTTTTCTTCAGTGAAATTGTGTGCTTCTTTTAGCATTTGGCCTATTTTTTAATAAAGAATTATTTTTTTCAGTTTTTTATGTCTCTTACCAAGTTGTTGACTCCTTTTGATGATTTCCTTTCATCATTTCTTTTTCTAATTTAACTTCTATCTCTCATATTTGATTTTTATTCTTTTCCAGGAATTCTTTTTTCTTTTTTACTTTTTGCTTGAGAGAAATTTACATTTTACTTTGAGCTTTTGCATGTAGCTTGACATAGGTTTCTTCTTCCGAGTTTGTTTTGATCTTCTCTGTCACCATAGTAAACTTATATGATCAGATTCCTTTATTGTTGTTGTTGTCCCATTTCCCAGCCTATTTCTTTTCTTTTAATTTTATATTAAGGCTGGCACCTGATTTAGGTATGGAGGAGGCATTATCCTAAGCTTTATGATTTTTTATGCTGCTGTTTTTAGTCCTGGGGGTCTGTAAGTTTTTAGATCTTCCATGGTGCTACAAATAAGGAGTGATGTACTTATTGTTCTCCTTGCCTGTGCTCTGGTCTGTAAGTGCCCCACAAATGCTCTTTTCAATCCTAGAGCTGTGACCAGGGTCCCCACTACCCTGTGGCTGCATATTTGAGTGTGCTGGTACTTCTCCTTGCATTAGGACTATGATCCACAACCACACTGGGTCAATGCATCAGAGTCCTGGACCCCATGGCAGTGATGGGACCTCTGTAATCCTCTTCCAACCTGTTGTCTGACCCCCTTATCCTCCTTGGGCTGAAAGCTCCGCAAGCTGCCACTGATGATTCAATTACCTCCAAGGCCTGCTGCTAGCTTGCTGTGGTCAAACTGTACTGGACTTTCCTACACTGTACTCCACTATGACACTAGTGAGACAGAGCTTTCCTATCACTTCTAAGTGGTCTTGGATTGGAAAAGCTTCACTCCATTCTTTCATGGGTATTACCGCTCCAGAATTTGTCTTGAGGCATTATTGTAATTTTTTAGAGGAGAATTTGGGAGAGCATGGGTGACTCCCTGTCTTTACTTTGATATTCATATTATTATTTATATCATATCATTATTATTTAAGATGGCTCTTGCTCCCATTGTGTCCAGGGAAATGTTTTATCAAAGGTCCCAGGATGTCATTAGCCTCTAAGAGATAGAAGGGGTTTTCTGGTTCAATCTGTATATTTAAGGGATCCCCCATTGTAATATACCCAATAAATGAGCATCTACCTTTTGTTTGATGACTCCCAATGGTAATAACCCCCTATGACTCAAAGCAGCTAACGCCACATCAGAAGATTTCTGATGAAGGTTTCTTTTCCTTGCCTGACAGAGCCTACAGTTGCAAGTTTTCTTTTTCTTTGCAAGTTCTATTCATTGCCTTCTGGGGTGAAATGGTATAAGTCAAATCCTTCTTCCATATGACAACCTTTCAAATACTAAATCACAACATTTGTCACCTCCCAGAGTTTTCTTATCTTCAGGCCAAATATCTCTATCTCGTCGGTCAATCCTTATATTGCATCAACTGGAGCCTCTTTTTAGACTTTGTTTCTTTTACTCACAGAAAATTTAGATTTCTCTTCAATCCAGAATCTTAATTTATTTCTCCAGGACTAGTCATCATCTTTTATGATGCTTAATTAGATTTTTGACAGATCTAACACTTGAAGCTCAATAATTATCCCTCCCACCAAATGAACAAAATAAGATGAAACAAAACAAGAGGGAATGATTCAGAATTGTGCAACTTTTCAAAACCAAAACTTTTTCCTATAGGTCATTCACATATAAATTTTATTTCTCACAGACCCTTTGATATCTAGTAAAGCATCTTTTTCTTTACTTCTCTGATCATGGTCGATGCTTCTCACACACCTAATTATCCTGTGACAAGGTTCAGTGTATTATCTTGAAAACAATGCCACTTAGATAGGGGACCTACAATTTATAGACTGCTTTCCTCACAAGAGCACTGTGGAATAGGTAATGTAAATATTGTCAGCTCAATTTTATAGAGGTTGAATTTGTGATTAAGAAAGGTTAAGTGAATTGCTCACAATAATAGTTATCTCAAGCCCTCTGGAATCCTTGCTCTTTTGGTGACAAATTTCCCAATAGCCTGCAACTTTTCACATAATATTCTGTTGATTTCCTCATTTAGTGCAAACATGCTTCCATGTTGAGTGTCCATATCATTTTCAGAGTCCTCCATTAGAAACCATTCCTTCCTTTCTTAAATTTACATTTGATTCTCAATCTCTCTTGATTCACAGGATCAAGAGGACTAAGAGTCATATACTCTATTTATCACAAATTATCTCATTCCATTCCAATACTCAGTAATTTTACTTCTTTTGAGGTACACAAAATCCATTTACATTAACTCCTTCCCTTCCATGTTTCCATTATCTACTAAATTCCAAGGAATTCAGATTTTTCATTCTTAAGCCAATGGTCTTCTTCCTTCTCTTGTCTATTGACATTATCGGCAGTGACTTTAAAATTAATTTTGATGAATTTTTTTATGTACTATGTTTATTAAAATCTCAACCTTTTAAATTCAAATGTCTTCCCTTTTCATTATTTTCAGGTGTTTATCAGTATAATATAGGACATAGGTTCAAATTCCAGCACTGATTTTTATTACTTATATGACCTTCGATAGTCCCTTAATACTCATATCACAGTTTCCTCATCTGTAAAATGAGTTGTTTCAGTGGCCTTAGGTCTCTTCCAACTCTAGATTAATATCCTATGAATGTGGTCATAACTTACATCTCACTGTCTCTTAGAAAATACAATTTTTCAAATTTTTAACTTTTACAATATACCCTCAAAGAAATTATTTATTTTTCCCAAACTCAAAGGCAACTCAGATCCCATATGATGAGGATGAGAGAGATAGTAATATGACTGGTCGCTCTGCATCGGTCATCTGGGAATCAACTACTTTAACTTTCATGACAGAGAACAGCTAGCCTTACCATTTGCTCTCCCAATGGGTCTAAAGTCATCTTGGTTTTATCTTCATCTCTGACACTATGTTCTCCAAGCCTCTAGGTAGTTTCATCCATCATGCTGAGATAACTTAAAAACCCACGATCTTGCCATTTTCCCTATTGATTAATCCTAAAAACATGTTGGCCTTTCCCTTCATCCTTCAGAAGAACTCTCTCATGTACTATTTCCTCTTTGTAGAAGGTAACTTCTTGAGATCTGGGGCTGTCTCACTTTTCTTTTTGTATCTCTAGTATTTTAAAATGTGTTAAAATACTTTACAAATATCACTTATTCATTTCATGCCCCCTCCTTGTACTTCTCACCTCCCCTCAAACTTTGTTTACTCCTTTACTTGACTAACCTTAACTTGTCTCTATTCTCCCATTCCTATCTTCTACCATATTTTCAAACCCAGTCATGATCACATTGTCTGCTATCTTTAAGCATCCTTTCTCTCTAAATGTGTTACCACCTTTTCTATTCAGCCTTCTCTCCCATTACTCTGTTCTATATATACTCTGTTCTTTAGTCAACGCTGACACCTCTCTTCTGCCCAAACTCACTCTTGCTTTTCTGACTTTGCACAAAGGTAATTATTGATGATGATCTTCCCCCATGGAATTTACAAAGCACTTTGTTTCATAACTCATTAATAGATTATTGTTAATTTGTTTTTCTTTTTACTAAGAAGTAACATGACCTAATGTTTAGAAAATCAACTTTGAAGTCAAGAAGACTTGTGTTGAAGTTCCACATCTGTCAAAATTCTGGCTATATGATACAGAGGAAATTACTTAACATTTCAGAGTTCTAGATACCTCTCTAAGGTCTTGAATTTTTTTTGTCTTATTTAAATTTAGAATATTTTTCCGTGGTTTCATAATCCATGATTCCCACCCCCCTTCTCCTTTTTCCTCCCCGCTCTTGGAGCTGACAAGGAATTCCACTGGGTTTTACATGTATCATTGTTCAAAACCTGTTTCCATGTTATTCATATTTGCCATAGAGTGATCTTTTAACATCAAAACCCTAATTATATCCCCCATCGAACCACATGATCGGTCCAATGTTTTTCTTCTGTGTTTCTGCTCCCACAGTTCTTTCTCTGGATGTGGAGAGCATCTTTGTCATAAATTCCTCTGGATTGTCCTAGGTCATTGCATTGCTGCTGGTAGAAAAATCTATTACATTCAATTGTGCCACAGTGTATCCTCTCTATGTACAATGTTCTCCTGGTTCTGCTCTTTTTGCTATGTATCCGTTCCTGGAGGTCCTTCCAGTTCACATGGAATCCTTCCAGTTCATTATTCCTTTGAGCACAACAGTATTCCATTGCCAGCAGATACCACAATGTGTTCAGCCATTCCCTAATCAATGGACACTCCCTCATGTTTCTAAGGTCTTAAATTTTTAAATGTGACAACTTTTATTGGTTGGAGTTTCTTCATCTAGAAGTTAGTCTCTCTCTCTCTTTTTCTCTCTCTCTCTCTCACTCTCTCTCTCTCTCTCTCTCTCTGTAGACATATTAGAGATAGATTAAAATATACACCAAAGTCATACATACACATATATTTATGGAAATGAATGTGATATAAAACAAAAGGAATGAATAAAAATTTAATTTAATTTAAAGATAAAAATCCAATAACAAATTAATTTCCAAAAAATGTGGACATGATGGCACATGAATGTAACTCCTGCTACAAGAGAAGAATGGTGTTGGGGCACCATTCGAGTTTGGGTATTCTGAGATTTAGTAAGACTAAAGGCAATCAAGTGTTCACCCTAAGCCTGGTACCAATATAGCCACATACGATGGGAATGATAGGAATGAGGGAATCACCAGCCTGGCAAAGGAGGGGAGAAAAGGTACAGATTGGAAAAGCAATAGGATAATGCTTCTATCCCAGTTAGCAATGTGATTGAACTCCTGATTGGCCACTGCTTTGTTAGCCTGAGAGAAATAGAGATAACTGGTCTTAGATATAAATAGCAACATAGATGGATAAATAAGTAGATTGATAGATAATAAATGGTATTTATAGAATGTTTTAAGCTTCTCAAAGCACTTTATACATGTTATCTCATTTGATCTGCCATAAAAATCCTATAAGGTAGGTGCTATTAGTCTCCCCTTTTGAAGATAAGAAAACAGAGTCTTTTAGAGATTAAGTGACTTGGTCAGGGTCACATAGCTACTAAGTAACTGAGGCATGATATGAATTCAGGTCCTTCTCCAGTACTCTAATGACTAAATCACCTACCAAGTCAATTTTGTGTTTTTAAATGTAGTTTGATACGTATCGTGTCCAGCAAACTTTTTCTAGAAAAAAGAAGGTATTAATAATGAGTCATGAGACAGGCAACGCATTTACAAGGTTCTGGTCTTTTTTCATTTTTTGATCCTAATATCTACTTTGCAAGTTAGATGTTTCCATCTTTTCTTCAACATTCACATTTGCACTGAAGTAACTATCAACAATCCATTCTAATATAATACTGTAGAGCTTATCAAGCGTTTCCTAACATTTCTCCACCTCTTCACCCAAGGAAATAAATGTTGAGATTCAAACTTTACTTGGGTTATGGCAATTCCTTGCTTATGATCATCATTAACATAACAAGGCAAGATACTCCAATGCCACAATAAAATAGGGTTTTTTCTACTTTTTGCACACAATATATTCAATTCTATTTTCTCTTTTATTTACCTATCTGAGGAGAACTTGTATAATATACATTTAAGCTGCAATTTTATGTGTCTTTTTCTAGTGTTTATAGCAAAAATATAAAAATAGGCATATTTTAAGTACTGATGTTATATAAAAATTCTTTGATAATTGAACAGAAAATATACATTTAAAATAACTAGCACCATTCAATAAATATGGAAGGGAAACTGAATGATTCTCAGAGTCTTCTTTCACCGGAAGCATCGGAAGTCAAAATGGTGCACATGTCTGAAAGCTGTTTGGATTATTGATTTTGTACCTTCTTTGATGAGGAAGTTTTCTGCTTTTAGGTAGTCTGGTCCTTAAATGCCAGACATATTTTATCTTTGATCTCATAATGATCTCATAATCAAGTTAACAGTTGTAGTTGCTGTTTTTCAATCATTTCATTTGTGTCTAACTCGTCATTACCCCAGTTGAGGTTTTCTTGGTAAAAATATTTGGAGCAATTTGCCATTTCCTTCTTGCGCTCACTTTACAGATGAGGAAACTAAGGCAAACAGGTTTAAGTGACTTGCTCAGGGTCACACAGCGAGTAAGTGTCTGAAGCCAGATTTGAACTCAAGAAGATGAATCCAGTATTCTATCTACTGTGCATCCCAATTGCCCTGAGTTAACATTACTTAAAACATATAAATGGTTTGTTTGTGTTTTGGTCTAGACTTGAGATTTCATCAATGAATGGAACTCCCAATGAGGAAACGTCTACAACTTATCCTTAGAGAATTACTGGAGGGTACTGTGTAAGTGAGTTGTCCAGTCTATGTGTTGGAGGCAGGACTTGAATCCAAGTACCTCTGTCTCCATGATCGGTCCTTTATCCACTATTCCATATTAATACCCCCAAAATTATCTAAGCAATTTTTTTTTGCTAAGACCAAAAACATGTTGGCAAAAAAAAATGAGTGAAAAAACTCCAGAAATTCTGATAAATGGAATTTATTCTAATTCCAGTGTAAATGAGCTCACAATGCTAGTGCTACCCTATTCATCCTTCCATAGTGTTTTACCTCCACTGCTCAATTTTAACTCCATTGTACCACCTCCTTTTTGACTAGGCACTGATTGCTCCTCCTCTTCCTAACTTCAGATGTACATTTCTATGACTCTTACATTAAGCCTGAATACTTTTTTAAAAAGACACTCTAAACACCCTCACCCTTAAGCTTTTGCTTTTATTTTTCATTTGGGAGCACTTGGTAATAATTCCTAATTATTTTGCACTTTAAAATTTTTGGAGCAATTGCTTTAAAATATCGCTGTGAGATAACTAACGCAGGTAATCTTACCCCCATTTTACAGAATATCTCCTTAGAAACTTTAGGAAATAAGCTCATGCCGGATAGATCCTGCTGCCCGAATAGACTGCCTATTCCTATCTAGACTTCTCTTTTTTGCCTTTCAATTAATTATATTCACCTTTAGTCAAAACAAGGATCATTTGTCTGACATGTTACTTTATTTAAAAAAAAAAAAGACTTTCATTGGCTGGGTTTGCCTTGCATGAAGTTATTTTTGCATTTACAAGTCAGTAGGGTGTCAAGACGATTCCTACTACTGACTTTGACAAATAACTGGTGACATATTGAGATCACTGAAACTAATGACCACGTGTCATTTGCAGGAAAATGGAAGCGACCAGGAGATATACATGCCCTCCTGGGCATCGTAGCTGCGAGTACACTTCTCTCTCTTTTTTAAAAAGAAAATAACTTGTTATGGAGAGTTTGGGAATATGGCAATGTCTAGTGAATCAAATGGCAATAGACAAGGGAGAGATCTATGATGGGCATAAATGGGCTATACATGCTACCAAGGATGGTCTACACACCAAAAGGTTGGGGGAGATATCATTCGATAAAGTATAAATGGAAAAGTGGACAAGCCATGCAGTGAAAGTCACAGAAAACTTATGGTCAGCCCAAGTGTTGCATTAGTAGCGATGAAATTTCAAAATCCCTAGAGGCAATCAGTCTTCTAGTACTTTGGATGGGCTTCCTGTGGAAGGTTTGAGTGTAACATCCCTTTCATAGCCACTTTACCAATTTACTCTAATCCTGGCAGTTGAATCCCGAAAAGGCATCTGACTTTTTCTTCCCAAGGTTCTTGTTGTAACTCTGGAGGCTTGGAACTGCTGATCCTATCACTCACAAAACTCCCCCAAATCAGTGAAATAGTTGATCACAATTAGCTTTTATAAAAAAAGATATTAATTAGAAAGTATATGAAGAAGAGTAATTTTTAAACAATCCCCCACAAATCAGAGGTATATTCTCTATCACAGTACAAGCAAGGTTCGTGGAAAAAGTGGGATAAAAATAGTATCTGGTTACTGGTAGTCTTTTTCTTCTTTTGTGGATGTCTCCATGATGTTGTTTTTTATGTGTAACTATTCGCTAAACTCTAGAAGTTTCTGAACTCAAAGTCCTGAAGCTGCATTTCCTCAGTGTGTCGAATTTGCCATTGGTGTGTCTTTTAGATTCTAATCTGTATGCTGATATCAGTCAGAATTGTTCCAGGGATGGTGCTGCTGATTTTGGTGGACACTTCTACACACACATGATGGGATCCAGATATTCTAGTCTTTCAAAGTTCATAAGGTCACATCTGGTCAATGGAGGGAAGGGAAGGAGAAAAAGAAATCAATCTTCTCACCCAAGGGCATTCTCTTGATTTTTATACTGCAACATTGATGGATCTCCTGTTCCAGCTGACTTTTTTACCCATATTTCTATAGAGAGTGACTGATCTCTTCAACCAGTCAAAGCATTTCCTGTGATGTATCTATTTTCCCATAGCCCCACAAGCATTGATCTTTTAAATTTTTTGCACATATTTTCAAATTTGATGGTTGGAAAATAATAGTTTGTAATTATTTTGTTTAAATTTTTCTCATTATTAACAAATGATATTGAATGTTCATATAAAATTGTTGATAGCTTGAATTTCCTCTTTTGAAAACTGGTTGTATCATTTAACAACCTATTCATCAGCATGAGATTCTAAGTCTTATGAATTAATGTCAATTCTCCATAGATTTTTTATATCAGAATTTTGTCAGAGATATTTCTCCTATCCTCATCTTTCCATCTTATTCTAATTACAATTATTTTATTCATACAAAAACTTGAATTTTATTCAATCATAAATTGGCCTTTTATAATCTCTATCCTTTATAAAGTTATGAATTCTTCCCTCACATACAGAAGAGAAAGCCATAACTTTTCAGTTTCTGTTGATTCTTTTAATCCTATATAATCAAGCAAATGTTTATTAAATACCTATTATGTGTAAGACACTATGAAGAGCACAGAAGACACAATGCCTGAGGAAATAGTCCCTGCCCTCAAGAAATTTATCTTCTACTGGCAAGGTGAAACACGTAAACACAAATAAGCATTCTGTTCAAATGAGGGAGAGAAGGCAGATAGACAGAGACAGAGACAAAGAAACAGAGAGAGCAAAGAGCCAAAGACATAGAGAGCATTAATAGTCAAGTGGATCAAGGAAGCATTTCTTAAAGAGGTGGCACAAGAACTGAACCTTGGAGAAAATTCAGGATTCAAATAAATGAAAATGAGGAGGGGGTGCATTCCAAGGATGAGGATCATGGGGAGAATATAGAGCTAAGAAATGGAATGTTTCATTAATCACAAGTCATTGGCCAGAGAATGTAGAGTGATTGAATGAACTAATTTGAAATAAGTCTTGAAAGGGACAGTGGAGCCAGACTATTAAGGATTTTAAATAAGAAGAAGAGGAATGAAAGAGGAAGCCATAGCCCTCTGCTCTGAGTCCATTTTGACATGGAGTAGGGATAAGTTGGAAGCTGATTTAACTTTTTGTATTTAGATCACTTACTCATTTTACTGTAACATATAGTCTAGTATGATATCATAACAAATTTTCTGTCAAACTTTCTCTTTGTTCTGTCAAACAAAGAGTTTCCAGTTATGTTAGGTCTTATCAAATAAAATTGATTCCCCAGCAGTTTGTGGTCTTAGATATATTGAACACAATGTTTCTGAATATGTGTGTTTCTAGGTGTGGCTGATCTCATTTGTGAATCACATTGATCTATTTTTTTGTATTGAAGTAATATTCAATAGTTATTTCTTCAAATAATTATTACTTTACAATATTATTTGAGGTATGGAAAAGTTAAACTTTGTTTATTCATATCTTTTATCTATTTTCTTTAATATCTTAGACAGTCTATTCCTCCAAGTATTTTTATGTTGTCTGATAATATAAATTATTCCTTTGGCAATTTGATCAGTTTAGAGCTAAAGCTGTAAGTTAATTTACATAGAACCATTATTTTATTATAATGATTAATCTCAGCTGCAAACATCAAATAGGTCTTCCATTATTTCAATTTACATTATTTGTAGGTATTATTTATCTAAAGTCTGTCTATCATGGCAAGTGACTCCCAGTTATTTTTATGGATTTTACAATTCAATTTCTCTTTTTTCTTCTACCTTTTCCTCCTGGGCTTCATTGGTAATATATTAGAGTGATAATTTTGTGGAATTCTTCTGTATCTTGCTTCTTTGCTGAATTTTTATCAGTATCACATGTCTTTATTAGTGTTTCATTGATCCTCTAGAACTTCCTACAGAAACCATGACATAATCTGCAAAATAGGCATCATTTTAGCTTCCTTGTTGCCAATGAATATTCCTTTAATTTCTTTGTCTTTGAGTTATTACCCTAGCTACTATTTCTTATCACTTTCAGAATTTCTCTATTGTAAATAATATGTTTTGGTTCTGAATAATTGCTTTTGATAATAGTAAGGAAATGCCTTTCTATCCCTTTTTAATCAGCATCTTGTCATGTGCTTAGTGTATTTTATTAAAGGATTTTTTGAATTTCTTAGTATAATTATATATTTATATCATTCTATAATTAATATGGCTAAATATATTAATTTTACCAATGTACTCTCCTTGAAATTAGACCTATATCCTTAACTGCAATATACCAATCTCTATTGGCTGTAAATGTAGAAGATGGTTTAGAGATCAATTTTCCAAGGGAAGAACCATAAATATAAATAGTACACAATCCCTATGAGGACACACAAGAGAAAACTCACGATCCAATACTTAATCCAATGAAAAGTTCTGTACCCCCAGATACATCTGTAGCCCATAGACTTTGGCAGTTCAACATATTCACTCCGCAGTTGTTTAAAGTGTAGACCTTCACTTTCACTCCCATTTTATCAGTTTCCTTCCTTAAGGAATTAGAATCTTGACAAGAAAGACACTTGAAGAACTTCTGCATAAACACTGTGGGTAAACCATGACCAGAAAACACACAGTATAATGGGCTTGGCTGCTACAATGGCATTGGATCAAGTTGAAATATTAAGCAGCTTACCAAATAGGTAGCAAGTCCATAGCAGGTAGAAGACTAACACAACAATCAAAGTTATAATAGATGAATAAAGAAACTCAACATAGCAGTAACATTGGGACTGCCAAGTCCTTTTGCAGCATCCATGATCTTCAGAGATCTTGTAAGTGCTTCCTAAGCATTTCTCAAACGGCTGCCTATGCATCAGAGCAGGTGTGTAGAGGCATGTCCTCAACCTGCTCCAGGGCTTGGGCCACTTACACAGATTCTCTAGATAATGCTGCTGAATCCTCTAGTGATAAGATTTTGTTTAGTTTATTAAAAATGTTTTCAGACTGGCTTTTGAGTAATTAGTTCTTGTGGCAAGAACTCACTCAAACCATGTGGATTCAACCATAATAACAAATAGAACTATAAGAAGAACAACCCATAAATCACCTGAAACTTCAGAAATTTCCATTTTTACATACCACTTGCTCTTTCTAACTTCACCCAAACTCTGTACCTGATATGGGTAATGTCATTCAAAAGGACCTGATTTGGAATAGGAATCCTCCCATCTCTTAATATTATCATAGAGATCCATCAAAAATTTTAATTGCAAAAAAATTCTAAAATTCCTTATAATCATTAATGCAATTTTATATATAAAACTTTAATCTAATCTTGAACACTTAATATCAAGTCCTACTCAAATCTCTATTTCCCATTAGACAAATTCAAAAGCTAATAGAATATAGACACACATGTGTCTTAGTTCTTAGTTCTTTAACAATCTAATCTTGTTGTTTTCTCAAAGTTTACTATTCTATTACATTTTTATACAAATGTTCACATTTTTTTCTTATGCCCCCTGTTGAGGATACATGTATCATCATCATCATCATCATCATCATCATCATCATCATCATCATCATCATCATTATCATCATCATCATCATCATCATCATCCTGTCATTTTGAAGGAAGGAAGGAAATACTTCAAGGACCTAATCTTCTACATGAATATATAACTATGAGCAAGGGGATGGCAAGCCCTAAGGACTTGTTTTAGTTACATAGGATATGCAGATGACCACAAATATAGATGAACAATTATGAGACCTTTTATACTTGTGTCCTATTATAGTAATTCAGATGTTTTCGTATGAATCTATATAGATTTAGTTTTGTAATGCAAACTTTCATTGTTCACCTGCCGTGATAATAGACATTTTTGCAATGGAAGGAAAAAGGAGAGACATTGTCATGACAATATCAAGACTATCCCTTCAAGGACACAGACTGATCTGACACAAGCTATAATGGGAAAAACCTCCCCTGGCTCTGTTTCCAGATTCTAGGCAAGAGTCACACTGCACAACCAATCGCACAGTAAAGTCACTGAAAACAGTTCTCTATTTTTACTTCTTCATTTATAAAAAAGATAATATGAACACTGTAGAGATAGAACGTTTTCCCTTTTAAAAACATGCTTTGCCTATAATCTTATGTAATAGATAATTGGGGTATGGAAAAGTATGCTTGGTTTTATAACTCTAATTAAATTAAAACTAACATTTGTATAAGAGTTTAAGGTCTTTAAAGTAGTTTTCTATAGATAGCACACACACACACACATATATACACATATATAAAATCTTAACTGATGGTCATATTATCCTTGTGAAACAAATGTCATCATTATTATTGTTGTCATTATTACTTTTATTAATATCATCAACATCATCTTTATTATCACCATCCCAAATAAACTATTATGTACCTAAAGAAGGATTGAAATATAGGTCTTCCCTGACTATTAGCCCAAGACTCTTTTCCCCATGTCAAATGGTTTGGCAAAAAGATTCCATGAATTCCTATCTCCATTATGAGGGTAATAGTCTTCTATTTCTACCATAACCTTGCCAACTTTAAATCTGATCATTTTTAACTATTTTTGACAAGTTGGTGGGTGTAAGATGGCACCTCAGAGTTGCTTTATTTCAGTTCAGTTTTTAGAGTTTGAACAGTTGTTCACATGTTTCTTGAGTTGAGCTGTCTGTGTATAGGCTCTTTTTTTTCATTTATCTGATAAGGAATGGATATGATTCCTATACATGGACGTCAATGACCCCATATATTCAGCTGATTATGTTTCTGTCAGCTATATTCACAAAAAAATTCCCCAATTGATTTTTCTTCATATTTTAGAGTCTTTGATGTAGATTCACTTGACTAGGCAAAATTCCATTTATATCATCAAAGATACAGATTTTACTTCTAATTATGTTCCTTAGCCATTTAGTAGATAAGAATTTTCATTTTCTCTATAATGGAAATAAATATATCATTCTTTTTTCTCATTTTGTTGTGTTGTAATAAAATGCATTTAGATCATTGATTTTTTCAAAATTTATCCTGATATATTGTATAAAGAATGGACCTAACCTCATTTTTGCCATACTGTTGTCTATTTTTCCAAACAAAACTCATCTGGTTCTAATTTTGAAAACTTATTTTTCAAACACTCATCTTCCAATTCTGTATCTTCTGCTCTGTGCCATTGGTGGATTTTTCTTTTTTTTTTTAATCCAGTACTTAAGAACAAGTATTTCTAAAAATAGAGTATATTTCAAGAACAGATGTTGTGAACACCCAATTTTATTTTCCTTTCATAATTTTTATTTATTTGAACTTCATGTATGTTGTGTTTTTCCATAGATGTATGTATGCATACATGCACATATATGTTTGTATATGTGTGTACAGATCGCACATATCTATAGGTGGGTTTGTGTAAGTACATAAATGTGCCCATGCATGCATGTTTTTGTGTGTGTTGACCCAATCTGCAATTTCATTGGTATAGGGAATTTCCAGAAAAGAAGCTTCCTGAAGCAATGAAGATCACCATTTGTTCTGCAAATTATAGCTGTTATTGTTTTGTTGTTGTGACAGAGCTAGTATAGGGCAGAGGAAGCAATTAAACCTAGCTCTTCCTGTCTCAAAAGCCAGTCATCTCTGCTACTCCCTGCTCTCTGCTCCTCTCTCGTGCTCTCTGACCCTGCCCTTCATTTGAACAAAATGGGATTTTCATGGAATCTAAGTGGGAAAGGATGTCAGTGACCCCCAAGTGCAGACCATTCCTGGAAAAGAATTCTGGTTACAGCATACCCAACAAGTAGTTTTCCAGTCTCATTCTAGAAGGTCTTCAGTGGAGAAGAGATGCCCACTGCACCTCTAGAAGCAGCCCACTCACCTTTAAAATAGCTTTTGTTACAATGATTTCCCAGAACATTAAGGTCAAATTTTTTTCTGGGTAATTTCTCCACATTGCTCTGAGTTCTTCCATCTAGAACCCAACAGAACAAGTCTAATCTTTCTTCAATGAAACCTCTTCAAGTGCTTGATTGATTAACAAACATGAAACTATATGTTTCAAAAGCATATCAAAGCTAGCACCGCCATCTTTCACCCAAAAGTTTCTATTCATGACAAGGGCAACACTACTTTTCTAGTCATTGGGGTTCACAGATTAGAGTTATCATGAACCTCACAATTAACTCCCTCTCAGTTCTCTCTCATATTGGATTAATTACCAAATCTTGTCAATTTTGTTTCCAGATTATCTCCCACTTATGGCTTCTTCTCTCTACTTACATAAGAAGGGAAGAAAGGAAGGACGAGAACAAGCATTTGTCAATGGTTTTTTACAAGGCAGGAATTGTGCTAAATGCTTTACAAATGTCTTATTTGACACTCCCAAAATTCAGACCCTCAGTACTTCTCACTTAAACTACTTCAAGAGCCTCCTGACAGGGCTCTCTGACCCAAATCTCTACCTTCTGAAACCATTCAGCTGCCCAACTGATATTTTTACCTTTTGTTGTTTTTAGATGCATTAGTAATTTTGACATTCTTTTCTTTTTTAAATTTTGAGTCCCAGATTCTCTTTCTCCTTCTGATACTTTCCCCTAGCCACTGAAATAGCAAAAAAAAAAGCTATCAATTAAATATGTGAAATAATATAAAATATATTTCCATTTTAGCTATATTACAAAAAAGAGGTAAGGTGAATTATGAGTCCTTTGAAATTATCTTGCATAACTGTATTCACCAGAATGACCATCATTACATCATTACAATATTTTTGTTACTGTGCACAATGATCTCCTGGTTCTTCTCATTACACTTTGCATCTGTTCATATAGTTCTTTTCCATGTTTTCCCCCCTGAAACTACTCACCCTTGTCATTTCTTATAGCACATTAGTACTCCATCAGTCATATAACACAATTTGGTGGGTCATTTCTCAATTGATAAACATGCCTTTCATTTCCAATTCTTTGCCACCAAAAAAAGAGCTGCTATATGTAATTATGTACATGTAGGCCCTTTTCCTTTTTTTATCTCTTCATGGTACAGATCTAGCAGTGGTATCCCTGGACCAAAGAGTATATGCTTTGTAGCCTTTTGAGAATAGTTCTAGATTGTTCTCCAGAATGGTTGGACCATTGAACTCCTCTATCAGCAGTTAATTATAGTACCTATTTTCCATCAACCCCTTCAGCATTTCTTATTTCTAATGAATATGAGGTGGTACTCAGACTTGTTTTAATTTGCCTTTCTCAAATCAGTACTATTTAGCATATTTTTCCATGTGACTAAAGATAGCTTCAATTTTTTCCTCAAAACTGCCTGTTCATATTAGTTAGACATTTATAGAAGGAAGAATGGTATTTATTTGAACACATTTAACTCAGTTCCCTATATATTTGAGACAGAATGCCTTTATGACAGAAATTTGATGTAAACTCTTATGTTAGTTTATCACCTATGATACCTTTTAGCAAAATATAAATTCCCTGATTACCTCTTTGCATTTGGTACATTTATTCTTTTGCTTTGTCTGAGATGATTGCTAACCCTGCCTTCTTCACTTTCACTGAAGCATAATAGACTACTCTAGCCACTCATTTCAACTCTGTGTAAAGTCTTTTGGATCCCAATTGTTTCTCTTGTATACAACTTATTGTTAGATTTTTGGTTTCCAATATATTCTTCTGCTTCCATTCTTTGGGTTAGTTCATCTCAATCACATTCATTATAATCACAAATATAATCACAAAATGCATTTCTCTTCTTCACATTTTCCTCTGTTTATCCTTCTTTCTTTTTATCCTCTCCCTCTTCCAAAGTCTGTCCCCCAACCAGCCTTTCCCCTTATGATTTCCCCCTCCATATCTTTTATGCCTTTCCCTTCCTTTTTCCCTTTTGGACAAGACAGATTTCTATCCCCAACTGCATGTGTGTGTATGTGTGCACGTGTGTGTGTGTTCTTCCCTCTTTGAACTAACTTTGATGACAGTGAGGTTCAGGCATTGTCCACCCCACCCATTTTCCCCCACTATAAAAGTTTGTTCTTGTGTGCTGCATTTATGTGAGAAAATTTCCCCCATTCTATCTCTCCCTTCCCTCTTCTCCCAGTGCATCCTTCTTTCTTGCCCCATTTTCTTTCTCTGAAGATCATGCCAACATAATAGATACACACCCATATTCTCTGCCTATGTATGCTCCTAAATGCCCTACTAATAATAAAGTTCTTAGGAGTTGCATGTATCATCTTCCCATATAGATATGTAAGAAATTTAATTCCCTTTAACTCATAATGATTACTCTTTGATGTTTACCATTTTGTGCTTCTATTGCATCTTGTATTTGAAAGTCAAATTTTCTATTCAGCTCTGGTCTTTTTATTAGGAGTGTGTGAAAATTCTCTATTTCATCAAATATCCCATTTTTCCCTGAAGGATTACATTCATGCTGGGTAGTTTATTCGTGGTTATAATTGTGACCCCTTTGCCCTGTGATCCTGGCTATGACTCTATTATATTTAAATTATTTTTTCTGGATTTTTGTAATATTTTTCTTTGTGACCTGGGAGTCATAGAAATTGGCTACAATATTCCTGGGAATTTTCATTTCAGGATCTCTTTCAGGAAGTGATTGGTAGAGTATTTCAAATTCTATTTTACCCTCTGGATCTAAGATATTGGGACAATTTTCCTTTATAATTATTTTTAATATAATGATTAGTTTTTTGATATGGTTTTCAGATATTCCAATAATTCTCAAAATATCTCTCCTTGATCTAGTTTCCATGTCAGTTGTGTTTCTGATGAGGTATTTCACATTTTTCTATTTTTTTTCATTCTTTTGACCTTGATTTGGGGGGGGGGGTATGTTTCATGGAGTTGTTTGCTTCCACTTGCTCAATTTTGATTTTTAAATAATTATTTTCTTCAGTGATATTTTGTACTTCTTTTCCCACCGGCCAAATCTGCTTTTTAAGAAGTTCTTTTTTTAAAAATCCTTACCTTATGTCTTGGAATCAATATTGATTCCAAGGCAGAAGAGTGGTAAGGGCTAGGCAAGTGACTTGCTGGGTAGTGTCTGAGGCCAGAGTTGAATCTAGGACCTCCCATCTCTAGGCTTGGCTCTTAATCCACTGAGCTACCCAAATGCCCCCAAGAAATTCTTTTTATAAGAGAATTTTTGTGCCTCTTTTATCAAGGTACTATTTCTCTTTTATTGGAAAACCTTTACCTTCAGACTTAGAATATTGATTCTAAGGCAGAAGAACAGCCTTTACTCCTCTAGGAAATGGGGTTTAAGTGACTATCCAAGGTCATACAGCTAGAAAAGTGTCTGAAGTCAAATCTGAACCCAGGATATTCTGTCTCTTGGTCAGACTCTTCTATCCACTAAGCCTATTAGCTGGCCCATAATTCTCTTTTCATAATTTTATGCCATCATTCTCATTTCTTTTCCCAATGTTTACTCTATCACTCAGATCTTTAATTCTTTGTGTTTGGGATTAATTAGCATTTTTAGGCTTTCTGAGTTTATCTTTTCACATAGTTGTCTTCTTCTAACTTTATGGCTCCATCTTCCCTGCTGCCTTAATAACTTTTTATACTCAAATTTTCTGTTGTTGTTTGCTCATTTTCCAGCCTATTTCTTGACTTTGAACTTTATGTTAAACTTGAACTCTGCTTTCCTGGAGTTGGGGAGGCATTATGCCAAGCTTCAGGCTATACTTTGTGCTGCTGTTTTCAGAGTTGGTTCTGGGGTTTGGCAAGTTTTTAGTGTTTCCAAGGTGGTATGATAGAGGCAGAGGTGCTGTCCCTGCTCTCCTGTTCTGTGCTATGGTATTTATCCAAGAAGGACCCATGCACCCCCAGCAGACACTAGTGTTCCTCTTGGCCTTAGAACTGATGCCAGGGTCTCTACTCCCTGGTGACCAGGTAAAGGCACTCTTCTCCATCCTGAAACTGTGACTTGGATGCTGGTGGGCAATATGTTGCCACTCCATATGAGCTGCACCCAATGCTAGCTAAGAGTCCCTTGCAATCTGTTTCTGACCAGTTATTCAACCCCCTTACCATCTCTAGGGTTAGAGGACCCAAAGTGGCTGTTGCTACTGTAATAGATGCCTCCAAAATCTACCACTGGTGTGCCTGTTCCATTCAATACCAATGCCCAGCCTGGTTTTAAAGGCCTTTTTAATGCAAGTTACCAAAGATGTCGTGGGTTGAAGAAATGCCTCTCTTTGACCTTTTATTGAATCTACTGCTCCAAAATTTGATTTAAGGATTAATTTTAAGGTTGTTTAGAGGGAGACGTTGGGAGATTTCAGTTAGGTCCTGCTCTGTATGCCATCATCTTGGGTCCATCATGTCCTATCTATGCCCAAAGAGTTCCAGTGGATGCCTATGCTTTATAGAATTAAATACAAATGCCTCTTTTTAGTATTCAATCATTTCACAATCTAATCTCATTTTTGTGTGTTTTTCTTCTACTTCACACATGCTCCTCATTTTCTCTTCTCCAAACCTTTGCACAGATTTAGAGCTGTTTTATTTTTTCAAAACAAAATTGCCTCAAACACCATAATCTACTCATAGACTTTTCAGGTTTCTCCACTGCTAATACCTTCTACCTCCAAATGGCTTTGATCCATTTTATATATTCAGATAGAACTCTCTCACATTATGTCTATGTCCACCCACAGGCCTGCTTCGAGATAAGGCACCCTTTTGGGCCATCGCCTTCTTTTCCTATCCATAATCTCTTCTTTTTCCCTTTTTTGGATAGACAGATCTGGGAGGCGATTAATTTCAGATACCCCCAACATTCATTTTTCTTGGTGGTGGGAAAAAAGAAACAAAGTCCTTAATCCATTTTAAAGTTTACAAATTTTGGATAACTTAATATAATAGTTTATCACATCCACAACTCAAAAATTTTTTAAACAATAATCAAATGACTAGATACTCTTCCTTAAAGTAGAAAGGAACTTTGTGGGCAATTTCATTTTGTGAAATCAAATATTGAAGCCTTCTCTAGTTCCACTCTTGGACAAAAGCCAAAGCAGACAGACTGGCTCTTTCCATACCCTGTTAAACTTTTATTCATCTGGCTTGTTCTTTATGCAATCAATGCAAAACCATGTTCAAAAAGAAGTATTAAGGGAACCTCAGCATTGTAAGGACTCCATCTTCTTCTTCAGCTACCATTAGAAAGCAATAGGGAACAGTAGAAAGAATTTTGATTCTGGAGTTAGAAGAAATGGATTCAAATTTTGCCTCTCATACTAATTATGTGACCTTAGGAAATCACCTCAACTTCCTGGGCCTCATTTACCTTAATTAAAAAATGAAAGTTTGACTAAATAGTTTCTGAGGTCCATTCCATATCTATGATGCTCCACAGTGAACAACATTTTTGGAGCATGTATTTTCTTTTTTTATAGCTTCCTTGATCTCAGTGAACATTATGTCACTGAACAAGGTTACTTCAGTTATATATCTTTCAAGTAATCTTGATTAATTTTGATATATGCAGGAGACATCTTTTTGGAAAAGAAGATCATGCTGTATTGCCTTGGGGAAATTGTAGTTCCTTCAATAACCTCATTTCTCTCTTCCTGAAACAAAAGTCAACTTTAAGACTAGTGTTAGCAGTTTTATTGTATGACTGAGAGTCATAAATAGAATAGGAGACTAGTTGAATAATTAAAGATGAGTATCTCTCAGGAGGGCAGTGGAGAGAAGCATGTTGAGTGTTTGAGCAGACTGCAATGTCTACTAAATAAGAAATGATGAAGAACCAAAGTAAAAAAATGTTTTCAATAAAGGTATGAGCAAAAAAGAAAAGTTTAAAGATGGGCTGGTGACATGGTGAGACTGAGGAGCATATAGTTATCCTGCCAATAGAAAAAGAAAGCAAGAGGTCCCCAGAATGTTTGGGGGACCCCTAGTGACAAACTTTGGGTAGAAAATGGACAAATTTGCACATGAATAGACATGAATGGGTCCCAGTTTAAATGAATGGGGAAAAAAAGTATCTGCATAAGTGAGATCAGGGACCCATATAGATATTTTTTAGTATTGCATCTATCTGTGCTTTTAGTTCCATTTGCCATTCAACCATTAATTCTCATTCATTATTTCTCAAAACTCAAATGTTTCTGCCAATGATTAATGAATATAGTAGAACAATCATCTTTATAACCTTATGGTGATTAATCAATAGTAAACAAGCAATTATTAAACACCTGCTATGTGCCAGGTATTGTACTAAATACTTGGGATACAAGGATGACAAAGAAAGGTCTTTTCTATCAAGATCTTACAATACAGTAGGGAACGACACAATAGAAAGCTGAAAGGTTAGCAAAGGACTACAGTGGAGAAGTCCCCCAAATCCTAAAGGATTGTAGTCAGGCGGGAAGTGAGATGTCTGATATGCCAATCTTCTTTCTCTAAGAAGAGGGTCGGAGGATAGTGATGAGGTGGGAGTAGCAAAACTGATGGAACTTGCAAGAGGATGAAATATCCCAAGGATAAGTTTAGTTGGGGCATGGTGGAAGAGCCTAAAAAGTCCACAATGAGTGTAGTCCAATGGCGACATCTAGGTAAGATTCATCTCTTGTACATCTACACAAGATCAACTGCTTCAGAATTGTAATGTATACATTCCAGTTGCTTAGCTTTTCAAGACATGTCTCCAGACTGCCCTAAAAGTTTAGTGTGTCCCTTACCTTACTTCCTCAAATTTTACATTTTATTTTCTTCATCATAGAATTCCCAAATGTTCTGTTTTTTATAAAGCAATATTTGTTCAAAAACTCATACTTCTCTGATGATTCTGTCAAAGTTTTCTTAATTTCCTAAGATCCATTTCCCCCCTAACATCAGTGCTCAGATTCACTAGGAAAATGATTCTGGTATTGCTGCCTTATTTTAAAAAATCTTATATGACACATTCAAGCTACGATGTCATTTCTCATTTTTATAGAAAAATGATATGACATCCAAAAAGATGTTTTTCGACAACTCATATCTTTTCTCATGGTAACTTGGAGAAATATTTTTATCTCTCATAAGTTTTGAAATTTGATTATGATATGCTTGGATGAGGTGAAATTTCAAGATTCTCTCCTTGACTATAAAGCTTGGTTCCACCATGTTTGCTGTGTGCAACTCATTTTTATATATTTAAAAAGTTTTTAGTATAGTTTTCTTAAATATAGTCATCTTATCTTTTTTCTTCTTCAATATTTTCAAGCATCTCAATAAATTCTGAGACACCCTACTCCTAATCTGCCTTCCAAAGCAACTACTTGCAGCTCTATCACTCTTCTAATCCTTTCACAAATGTGTCATTGTCTGAGTTTGGTTTTTTGTTTTGTTTTCATTTGCCTTGCACAGGGCAAGTAAATTCCCCCAATGTTATTTTTGCTTTTAAAAGCTTTTATTTCTCTCTGGAAGAACTGGGTTAGAATCCTCCTTCAGATATTAGCTACTTTCTTGTGTAATCTTGGGCACCTCATTTTACCTTTCTTGTCTCTGTTTCCTTACTGTGGACTAATTGTAATTTCCTCTTAGAAAGTGAAATATTGTATACATCTATAGTTAGAAGATGTTAGGACTACAAGATGATTCTGTTAAATGATCAATGTGGAGATTAGTCTCCCAATCATCATCAGGGGGATGGTGAAGATTGGATTTAGCTATCTCCTGATTGTAACAATGAAGATACTTAGCTCTTCCTTTATTGTGAAGATTAAATTGTAATCCCCTATCTATTTTTAGACTTTAATGCCCAAAAGTATTAATCCAGTATTTAAAGTAGATCTACCCATTTTAACCACAAAAAGTTGTGAACTAACTACAAAAAAAAGATATAACTAACTAAAAAAGGTGTGAACACCCATTTCATACATTGAGTGGGCAATCTTGAAGAAGAGCATCTACTCTGATTGGTAGATGTAAAAATTTAGGGGAGGTGACACAAGAGAAAAAGGTCTTTAAGTAGAGGAAACAGAGGCATGATTGGATGATTGATAGATCAGATCAGTCACTAGAAGTTGGACTGGAAGACAGACACTTGAGGAGAGACTGGAAGACAGACACTCAGACTTGGAGTAAAGACACTTGGCAGTGGACCCCTGGAGGAGCTCATGCAGGAGACCTCAGACTGCTTTCCTTTTATAAGGTCACTGTGGTGAGTGTAAAGGCTGACTTAGTTTCCTTGCCTTTCTGGAGGTGTGAACCTCCAAGAAAGGCCCATTGTCTTGAGACTCCTTTCCCCTGACTGGGGCTTGAAATTTCTACCTGGCTCTAAGGCAGCCAGAGTGCTCCTGCTCTCTCTCTCTCTCTCTCTCTCTCTCTCTCTCTCTCTCTCTCTCTCTCTCTCTCTCTCTCTCTCTCTCTGTTTCTCTATCTCTCTCTCTTTCTCCTTTTTTCTCATCTTTAATATCTTCCCTCTATTGTAAATAAACTACCAGTAATTCCATTTACTTTAGTAATTAATTTTTGGGATTATGTAATTAAATCCCTGGAGGTCACCAATTAATTATTCAGTTCAAACCATAAAAAAATTAACATTACCTATAACATAGAGCTAATGATATTACCTACTTCACTGAGTTCTTCTAAGGATCAAACAAAAGTAAAATTGCTTTATAAACAGTAAAACATTATATAGATGATAGTTATTGTTGTTGTTATTAATTTCCCAAGTTGTGATGTCTTGAATTCTTCAAGCCTCATGGACACTTTCTTTGATTATTTTGTTGATTTGATTTCTTCCTCCAATCTATGAATGATTCTGCTATCCATTTTAATGTGTCTTTAAGCATTTCTTGTTTTGTTTCCAATGCAACTCAAAGTTATTTTTGCAGAGCTTTACTCCAGTGTTTTTGTCTAGGCTTCTTTTATTTCATTTTTTTTTAAATTTTGTTAGTGTTCACTTTCATTTTGCTCATGGCTTTTATGTTTTAAAATGTTTCTGGTGAAGTTTCCTAGATATTTTGTCTCTTTGAGGCATTTCTATTCTTACTGTTGGGGGTGAATTAAGGTTGCCCATTTCCTTGAAAAAAAAGTCCTTCAGCCATTTTCTTTTGTAAAGCCAATTCAATAGCTTCCTGTCCAATGACAAGAAATTATTGTCAGCTGGAACTGACATTCTGTAATTTGTATTTTTCCTTTCTAAAATCTTTATTCACCTTCTTTAGTTTAACATTTCCTGATGTCATCCCTTCCCTCTCTGAGATCTATCTCATATGCATTTTTTTTTTAATGGGAGTTCACTCAAACTTAACCAACATATCAATCATGCCCAATGATGTATATAGAATCCAGTGTTCATTGTTTCCCACCAATGCAGAAAAGAAAAGTAGGTAAATCCTCATACTTTGCCTTGAGAGCTGTTGGGTTATTATAATTCCATAGCATTTAGTTACCATTATTTCTTATGGTTGTTTTTCCAAACTCTTTCTATTGTTTTAGTCATTGTACATATTCTTTTTTCTGGACCTCAATACTTCTCTTTGCCCCAGTTCACATGTTTTTCTATACTTCTCTGGGCTCATTAGATTCATAATTTTTAAAGAATGATAATATATTCAATTATGGACCCCACATTTCTTAGTTACTTCCTAACAACAGACACTGTATTGTTTCTAGTTCTTAGCTACTATGAAAAATGCTGCTGCCTTCTCTCATGTATAAAGTTTGTAATTTTTATGACCCAATTTGGAATTTTAAAGAAGGTCTTAAACCCAAGTTCTTCCCTAGGAAAATAAGAGAAGTAATGATAAAAGGAAGCCTGAGGTTACATTTGTCTATGAGGAAAATCTGTTGATGTTGCTGAAATGGATGTGTGTGCTAGAAGTAGACAATTAGCTTCAATTAACTTCAATTAAGGGACTATCTATTTGAACAGCTTATAAGATTATGTGTGCTGAATTCTACTGAGCTTGAGGGTAGTATCCAAACATAATTGGAGGTTGCTATTTATCTGCTTGTCTGTATTTACTGGATATAGGAGAGGAAACCCCATCTGCCTTCTTATATCTGATTGATGTGACTTCAGATCCCTGGGGAGGAGCAGAGAACAGTCAGCAGCTGTGGACAAATGACATTTCTGCCCTTTTTACAGATGGCACCTCTGTGCTCCAGGGGATGTCATCATCTTTTTATTGCCTGAGTATCTTGAAGAAATAGATGTAACAGGCATGGACTCCCCTCAGGCCTTGAGGACCTTGGCTTTGATGGGAGCTTCCACCTGGTGAATTGAGTTTCATGATCAATCACCTTGATTCTTCTGGGCCAGAGGACAGTGACTTTCTTGTAGAAGGGAGGACTTCTTCTACCCATCCAGGTTTGGTATGGGATGGGAAAATGGAAAGAGAATTTTTTAAAAAAGAAGAGAAAGAGGTTGGAAAGGAACAAGAGGTGAAGTGACCCTGAATGAACTAGTAGAGTAAATTTCATATCAATAGATAAACCAAATGAATGGAAAATTATTTATTAAATGCTTATAAAGTACAAAGCACTCTAGAAGTAACATAGGCACCAATAAGAAATTAGATAAGTCAAGATCAATGACTTTTATTATAATACTTGTAGCTGAAGGGACAGGATGACATAGTACCCTGACAGTCAACTTGGAATTCAGAAGTCTTGTATTCAAATCCAATATCTGATACATACTAACTGTGGGGTCCTCTACAAGGAACTTGACTTTTTAGTGTTTCAAAAAACTACCCCAAACTCATCTTCGTTATTAAAGGAAGTTTCCATACTAGGTGTTCCCTATACCAATGACATCATGGAAGTGGTTTAAAAAAAAAAAAGATCATCTTTTTTGGATTCCATTTCAAAGTAATACCTGAAGGCTCAAAGGGAATTTATTATAAAGTGGAAGTATAGTGCAGGCCATCAATAAGCATTCATTAAGAATTAAATATGTCCAAGAGCTGGATTACAAATTCATAAAAATTATAGCAATCCAAGATCTCAAGAAATTTCATTAGCCCTGACTATCACCATATGAGGCTCACGGTTCAATGAGACCCAAGAGTGAAAGGCCAAAATCTGTCATGATTCTACCTTTGGAAATGTAGTTATGGACCATGGGAGAAAAGGATGGATGAGGAAGGATGGCATTTCAGGAATGGAAATTCTGTGGAAAAGCAGGGAAATGGGAGAATGAAAATAGCAAATAGTCCAATTAAGCTGGACTTTAGGGTGAATTTAAGTGATTAATGCCTAGTGACTCTGAAAAGGTGGGTGGGAGCAAGGGGTCATGTTTTCAAGATGTCTTTTTAAGTTAAATGTGTATCATCATTAAGTCCTTTCTGAAATCTATCTATCAGTCCACAAAATAATGAGTTCCCTAGGGCTTCGCCAGTTTCTGGGGAAATTGAGGAACAGTGGTACACACTGGAGAGGTGAAACACTTGTATGGGAGGATGAGATCCATAGCTGAGATATTCCTGTGAACAGCTAAGATGGGTTAAAGGTACAGATCATGGGAATTAAGTAGGTTGATGAAATGGGAAGGAAGAGTGTTTTTTTTAAGTCTATTATTTAATTAATTTAGAATATTTTCCCATAGCTACATGATTCATATCCTCTCCCTCCCCTCCTCCCACCCCCTCCTGTAGCCAACACTCAATTCCATGGGGTTTTACATGTGTCATTGATCAAGACCTATGTCCATATTATTAATATTTGCACCAGGGTGATCGCTTAGAGTCTACGTCCCCAATCATAAGAAGGAGGAATATTTGAAAGGACATCAAATGCCTTATTTGAAAGAATGTATATGAGTAACAGTGATGGAAAGAAGCATGCTATATTAAGAAGGTATGTCTATGTAAATAAACCTAGGAAGTAGGGTGGGAAAATATATTAGAGAACATTGGAGTGGAGAACAAAGGAAGCAAAAGCAGAACTTACTTAAGTCATCAGCGCATACTATAGATCCCTAGGAGAAAAGAGATACTAGATGATGAGTTCAGGGAACATGTAGGAAGTGTGGCATTGAGGCATAATGTAATAGTGGGGGGGGTAATTTATCTCCACTATAATAGTAATAAAGACTACAGTAGATAAGAAGATTATTTAATAAATTTGCTAAGCTGATATCCAGAAATCTTTGGAAATCTAATTAATTTGTAATATTTCTTTGTGTAGAAAGTCTGAAATGGCCATTTCTCAAGGAATACTTCCAAAATATCCTACTGAAATTTCTAAATTTTTTTATTTTAAAATTTATTTACATTTTTAATTCATTCAAAATTTTATTTAAAATATAGAAAATTTATAATATACAATATTTTAAAAACTAATATAGATTTGATCATATTTACAAAATAAATTCTATAAAAGTGCATATGCCTTTTTAGTTTTGTCTGTCAGCTAATAATAAGGGTGAGATGAGCCATCATAATTGTTGGAGATTTCATATATTCCCTCAACATAAGCAAAAGACTTTTGCCCTAACATTTTTGCTTGTGGTTTTTTCCTACCTATTATTCTTGGGAAAATAGGAAGTTTTGAACAGAATGCACATAACAGGATGCAATGTGAATCCAAAATCTGTGCTCTTTTTCTGTCAAATGCTGCTGCATTTTCATTTTTTCTACCTATTTTGTGCTTTTAAGGTGCTACATAACCAATGAATCTCTGAGGAATTGTAGGCCAGGCCTCCAGGCTCCATTAACATCCTTAAATAGATTCTACTGGAAAGCTGGTTCGGTTTGCCGGGGGTTTTAGTGTTCTTAGTTTTGCCTGAGTTAATTCTCATTTGCTCCATGCTCTGTTTTAAACAAGGACACTGATAATCTAGAGACTATTCAGAGAACAGCAAACCAGGACAGTGAAGGGCCTTGAGTTCATGCCATATGAGCATGAGAAGGAATTAGAAGTGGTTAGCATGGAGAAAATAGGATTTAGAGAGAAGACGACAGCTGCCTTCCATGTTGTTGAAGAGTTGTCATGCGGTAGAAAGTGACGGTCAATAGAGAGCATTTCCAGGGCCAAGAGTCAGAAGTTATAAAGAGCAAGTTCAAGCTCTGTGTGAGGGAAAACTTATCAGTAAGGTGATTTTTTTTCTCATTTGGAATGAGCTGCCTCAGAAGGGAGTAGATTCCACTTGCTTACAAATCTTCAAGAAATGGATGGGTGACCACACAGGTGTACGGTATATGGCATTCTAGTGTGGGTGTGCATTGAGTGAATAATTGCTAAAATCCCTCTCAATAATATTTGTGAAGGTTTTATTTATTTTTTAATTTAAGTTTATTTATTTAATCAATTTAGAACATTATTCCTTGGTTACAAGAATTATATAATTTCCTTCCCTCCCCTCTTCCCACCCTTCCCACAGCCAACATGCAATTTCATTGGGTTTTACATGTGTCCTTGATCAAAACCTATTTCCACGCTATTGCTGTTTACACTAGGATGTTCATTTGGAGTCTACATCCCCAACCACATCCCTTCGACCCATGTATTCAAGCTGTTGTTTTTCTTCGGTATTTATACTCCTGCAGTGTTTCCTCTGAATGTGGATAGTGGTTTTCCTCATAGATTCCTCCAAGTTGTTCAGGATCACTGCATTGCCACTGATAGAGAAGTCCATTACATTCAATTGTGCCACAGTGTATCAGTCTCTGTACAATGTTCTCCTGGTTCTGCTCCTTTCACTCTGCATCACTTCCTGGAGGTTGTTCCAGTCTCCATGGAATTCCTCCACTTTATTATTCCTTTGAGCACAATAGTATTCCATCACCAACATATACCATAATTTATTCAGCCATTCCCCAATTGATGGGCATCCCCTCATTTTCCAATTTTTTGCCACCACAAAGAGCGCAGCTATGAATATTCTTGTCCAGGTCTTTTTCCTTATTATCTCTTTGGGGTACAAACCCAGCAGTGCTATGGCTGGATCAAAGGGCAGACAGTCTTTTGTCGCCCTTTGGGCATAGTTCCAAATTGCCCTCCAGAATGGTTGGATCAATTCACAACTCCACCAGCAATGCATTAGTGTCCCAATTTTGCCACACCCCCTCCAGCATTCATTACTTTCCATAGCTGTTATGTTAGCCAATCTGCTAGGTGTGAGGTGATAACTCAGAGTTGTTTTGATTTCCATCTCTCTGATTATAAGAGATTTAGAACACTTTTTCATGTGCTTATTAATAATTTTGATTTCGTTAACTGAAAATTGCCTATTCATGTCCCTTGCCCATTTATCAATTGGAGCATGGCTTGATTTTTTGTACAATTGGTTTAGTTCTTTATAAATTTGAGTAATTAGAACTTTGTCAGTGGTTTTTGTTATGAAGATTGTTTCCCAATTGGCTGCTTCCCTTCTAATTTTGTTTGCATTGGTTTTGTTTGCTCAAAAACTTTCTTAATTTGATGTAATCAAAGTTATTGATTTTACATTTTGTGATTTCTCCTAGCTCTTGCTTGGTTTTAAAGACTTTCCTTTCCCAAAGATCTGAAAAGTATACTATTCTATATTCACCTAATTTGCTCATAGTTTCCTTCTTTATATTCAGGTCATTCACCTATTCTGAATTTATCTTGGTGTAGGGTGTGAGGTGTTGATCCAAACCTAATCTCTCCCATACTGTCTTCCAGTTTTCCCAGGAGTTTTTATCAAATAGTGGATTTTGGTCCCAAAAGCTGGGATCTTTAGGCTTATCAAAGACTGTCTTGCTGAGGTCATTTACCCCAAGTCTATTCCACTGATCCTCCTCTCTGTCTATGAGCCAGTACCAAATTGTTTTGATGACCACTGCTTTATAGTATAGTTTGAGATCTGGGACTGCAAGTCCTCCTTCCTTTGCATTTTTTTTTCATGATTTCCCTGGATATTCTTGATCTTTTTTTCTTCCAAGAACTTTGTTATGTTTTTTTCTAATTCAGTAAAAAAGTAGTATCGAAAAAAGTATTGAACTACCAATGGGTATGGTACTTAATAAGTAAATTTGTTTGGGTAGGATTGTCATTTTTATTATGTTACCTCATCCTACCCATGAGCAATCAATGTTCTTCCATCTGTTTAGGTCTAGTTTTAATCGTGTGGAGAGTGTTTTGTAGTTGTGTTCATATAGTTCCTGTGTTTGTCTGGCAGATAGATTCCTAAATATTTTCTAGGGTGATTTTAAATGGAATTTCTCTTCCTAATTCTTGCTGCTCAGATGTGTTGGAGATATATAGAAATGCTGATGACTTATGTGGGTTTATTTTGTATCCTACAACTTTGCCAAAGTTGTTGATTATTTCCACTAGCTTTTTGGTTGATTCTCTAGGACTTTTTAAGTAGATCACCATATCATCTGCAAAGAGTGATAGCTTGGTCTCCTCATTGCCTATTTGAATACCTTCAATTTCTTTTTCTTCTCTAATTGCTACTGCTAGTGTTTCTAGTATAATGTTAAATAATAGAGGAAATAATGGGCATCCTTGTTTCACTCCTGATCTCATTGGGAAGGCTTCTAGTTTATCCCCACTGCAGATGATGTTGGCTGATGGTTTTAGATATATACTGCTCATTATTTTTAGGAAAGGCCCTTCTTTTCCTATACTTTCTAGTATTTTCAACAGGAATGAGTGTTGTATTTTATCAGAGGCTTTTTCTGCATCTATTGAAATAATCATGTGATTTTTTTTAGTTTGCTTGTTAATATGGCATTATGTGGATGGTTTTCCTACTATTGAACCATCCTTGCATTCCTGGTATGAATCCTACCTGCTCATAGTGAATAACCCTTGTGATCACTTGCTGGAGTCTTTTTGCTAGTATCCTGTTTAAGATTTTTGCATCTATATTCATTAAGGAGATTGGTCTGTAGTTTTCTTTCTCTGTTTTTGACCTGCCTGGCTTTGGAATCAGTACCATATTTGTGTCATAAAATGAATTTGTTAGAACTCCTGCTTTTGAAGTTTTTATTTAGCACAGTGCCTAGCAAGTAGTAGAGGCTTAATAAGTTCTTGTTCTCTTCCCTCCCTCCATCTTCTGAAGTTCTGTGTAATCTTAAGCAAGACATTTAACCACACTTAGTAACAATTTCATCCTCTGTATAAATGAGAAAGTCAAAATGAAGAACAAATAAATAAAGATTGATTTGACCTCTAAATGGTTGTAATGTTAGATGAAAATTGTCATGATGATAATGGTGGTGGTGGTGGTTGTGAATCTTAAAATTTCTCAGACTCTAGCTTGGAACATTTGGTTAAGACTATTTCCCATTTAAACAATGGAGGTACTTAGTCAGGAATGTATGTGAGAACTTAACCTTACTCCACCCATACTTAGGCGTACTTAAGGGGAAGATAAAGTTGTAAAACTCCTTACTGAACAATGAAAAAGTCCCCAACCCATACTTATAGTGAAGCAAAAGCCCTTAAGCTAGGTCTATTTTTAGATCTAATACAAAAGGGTGATAAGTACCTATGAAGGTCAAATTAATCACTAAAAGGGCAAGCTTAGCAAAGAGATGTGAAATACTCAGAAGTTTTGGTCTGCCCAGAGAAGGTGATAACAAGATGTGAATTAAGAATGTGATAACAAGATGTGAATTAAGAATGGTCAGTCCTTTGAAAAAGCACCTAATGTGATTGGTAGACATGAAAACTTAGGGGAGGTGACATAGGAGAAAATTTTCTTAAGAGGAGCTCAGAGGCCTCTGGACTTAGTGCAGCTTAGAAAGCTGAATTGGAGGCTCTCTCAGTGGCTGAACTTAGTTTAGCTCAGGAGCTGAACTGCTGGGTGCCTGAACACTAGAGTTTTGCTCGGAAAGATCTTGTGGTAAGTGATTAAAGACTGACTTAGTTTCTCTCTTAAAGAGAAAGGCCCAGGCCATTGGCATTTTTCTACTATTTCCTCTTACTCTGTCTCTTTCCCTTTCCTTAATTCCTTCATTTATATTAATTAAAATCTCCATAAAACCCAGCTGACTTCGGTATTTCATATTTGGGAATTTTTCCCATGGCGACCACTTATTTTTGATATAAAATCAAGATGCTAAAAATTATCTTTATAGTTTTGGAAATTCAAAGTCTTGAAACCCATATTTTCACGGTCACAGGTGGTAGTGGTGGTGGTGGTGGTGGTGGTGAACTGATGATGACATATATAGACAGATCCCAATTCCCCTGAGGACATTTTGAAGCATAGGTCTTCTATAGATAAAATCTCACTCCTCTTGAAATGGTTCCCAAGAACAAAAAATTACATTCCTTCCTGGTTAGAAATTCATTGCCTTCTACTCTGCTCCTTCTGCTTTGGGGCCTAGTACATAATCTAAAGTTAACAGTCACTTTTACAGTAGAAGAAACACATCAACATCTTGTGACATATTTTATGAATTATTATAATTTTGTGAAAAGTCTCCCTAAAATGTCTTTTTTTTCTGAAACTCTCATCATTTAAGAAAAATCTCTTCCATGAAGCATAATGACTAACTCTATCTTGGGAAAATGGAATATAAATACTGATAGCTTGAGAAAAATTCACATGTTCATTGTTTAAGTTGTATAAGGAAGATTATCACACATAATGCTGAGAATAATAAAAATCACTTCAAACAAGAAATTTCTGGATTATGCTGATAATTGTTTCTACAAAGAAAAGACACCAGAGAATGGATGATCTCCCAGATTCTCACTTTTTTTTAAACTTTCTTTTAAAACAAGTAATTAGTGAAATGGAAGTTGAATGTGAATCTAAAGAATAACTCATCAAAGAATAAGAAGCTATCAGGATAAGACAGCCAGCAAAAAAAAAAAAAACAGTAAGAACTTTGGGTTCTTTTAAGACAAAATGTTATCAGTCAAACAGCTTTTGGCAATGAATAGAATATTAAGTAAAGATATAAACTACAATTTTTTGCCACTAACAAGTCTTGAGTTAGACAAATCATGTGACATCTTTGATCTAATATGCATAGCAACCTGACTGTTCACATTACTTGAATGAGCTGGGAGCCAACAAGGATAATCCTGTAGGAAATATAGCCATTTGCCCTTCCGTTGGATTTTTTTTTTTAAAAAACCCTTTACCTTCTATATTGGTTCCAAAGCAGAAGATCAATAAGGGATAGGTGATAAGGTGAAGTAACTTACCCAGGGTCCCACATCTATGAAGTTTCTGAGGCTAGATTTGAACCCAGGATGTCCTCTCTCTATGACTGGCTCTCTATTCACTGAGCCACCTAGATGCTCCTCTTCCATTGAGTCTTAAACACTCTGGACCTTACTAACTTGTCATATCTATGTCCTCCAGATCTTCAAATACTAGCCAATACATCCTTGTGATGTCTATTGGTCCCAATACTATACCTGAGAATTTATGGACCTTGTAGTTGAACACTCTTCTATGCATTGTCTACCCAAATAGATTGTTAAGGACACAAACCATATATCTGTTCTCTCCTTATCCTCAAAGCTCAGCACCACACTTGACAAAGGTAAATACCTGAGATAGAAATAAATACCTTTTCTTTCCTCCATTCACTACAGGTATAGTCATCTCTCTCTTTCCTCTGAAGAGAGACTATGAGGATTGATAAATAGTTTCATAAGCAAACAGCTCACAATCTTCCTCCAATGCCTCATTAGCCTCACTTGAGACCCCAAGGTCTCAAGGACTACTAGAGTGGGAGAGAACAAGCTCACATGGATATCCACCAAATTATAAAGGATTTCAGGAAAGTCCTTGAGACAAACTACATGGTGACAAGGCAGTCCAGGAAAATATAGAGAGGTGCATCACTGGCAAGTTGGAAATTGATTATATATTCTTGGGCCATAGCAACCCATGACACCAATAAAAATACAGACTACCCTTCACTTACCATTTCCATAGTGATGGGGAAAGAGTGATGGAAAGGGTCATGAGTCACATCCTTACTGAATTTCTAGATACAGACCATTTACAGAGAGATCTTTCTCTAGCAACTGAGAAATTGCTATCAAGTAACAATAATGTATTTTTTTAAAACCCTTACCTTCCATCTTGGAGTCAATACTGCATATTGGCTCCAAGGCAGAAGAGTGGTAAGGGCTAGGCAATGGGAGTTAAGTGACTTGCCCAGGGTCACACAGCTGGGAAGTGTCTGAGGTCAGATTTGAACCTAGGACCTCCCGTCTCTAGGGCTGGCTCTCAATCCACTGAGTTACCCAGATGCCCCCCAATAATGTATTAAATACCTACTCTGTGCCACTTGCTGTGCTAGGTACTGGTAATACAAGAACAATGAATGGAAAAGTTCTTTCTCTCAGGGAGACTTACATTCAAGTAAGACAAACAACAAGATTGAATATATTCATATGCAGAACAAATAGAAAGAGAATAAACATGAAAAATTAAATGAAATTGTTTTCAATGAACCCAAGATGTGTGTGCTGCAAAAGCCTATTTTAAACTCCAGAATCATCCTAATTGTGTTATATAAATGCAAATCAAGAAATACGACCATCATGATGATTTTGGACTGCCAAAGTGTTGCCTCGTATCCACAAAATATCAAAAGAGGCAGAGGTATACCTCCAGTACAAGTTGTCAGTCCTCTATAGAGGATTTATGGAAGGAAGGAACACTCATGTTCAAAGGGCTCTGTGATCTAGTCCACTGAGAACCTGGGAAATTTGGTTATTTGAGGGAGCTTCAATATGTAAATTGCAGTCCCTTGATATTAAGGAAAGAAGTGGAGAGGAGAAAAAGACTATGAGTTTGGCATTGAACTCATTGAAGGACAAAGAAGAATATCCTGAGGGTCTGTGCAAAATGGTACCAGGGTTTGGTTCGGGTAATAAGTTTGGAGAGTTTGGGAGAGGTCAGAAAGAGATGATAAGTTTTTGTTTTTATTTTTGTATTGGTTCTAAGACAGAAGAATGGTAAGGCTACATAATTATAGTTAAGTGACTTGCCCAGGGTCACACAGCTAATGTGTGTCTGAGATTTGAGCCAAGATTCCCTATCTCCAGACATGGTTCAAGAATAAGTTGATGAGTAATAATGGTAAATGGAAATCCTACAAAGGATAGAGGGGAATCAAAGAATATTCTTACTTCCCAAATATAAACAGGGAGGCTGGGGATCTGAGAAAAAAGTGTAGCCATTGCTGCAAAGAGTAGACAGGGAAGCTGTGCTAATAGGAGGGGGCCAAGTCCACATGAGAGACAGAAGATGGAAGAAGTGAAAAAATTTAAAATTTGAAATGAAAATAAGTTTATGAATTATGGAGTAGGCATTCCAAAGGGAATAGTGGAAAGGCAAACATTTCTGGAATAAAATATGGGTAGGGTAGGATTAAGATGAATGGGAAAGGGAGTTGAAACTGAGGAATGAGTTTTGGGCAACCTCAGTCAGGAGTTTAGAATCACTGAGATGGGAAGAATAGAGGAGGCAGAAGTATATTAGGTAATAAACAGAGACAGAGTATCCATAGATGGGGAGATATCAAATGAACAGATCCCTTTTCTAGATGATATAGTCTTGCTTGTGGCATGAAAATATTAAGATGGCATTTAGGAGTGCCATAGCCAGTAGTTCCAACAAGTGAGCATAGACATCTCCAATGAAGTACGAAGATATTGTCATGACACTGGCCGGCCCCAAAGGGCATTGATAGAACCCAAATCGAGCACCAAAAGAACATACATGTGGGTCCCCTGCATCCTTCTCAGGTTATTTGAAAGAAAGAAAGAGGGAAGCATTGGGTCATTATACTGCTGAGTTCTCTTTCTTTAATAGAGGACATACATCTGCTTCCTTCTATCCCACATTTCCTAGTGACAAAGAAGAAAGATGTTTTACTAACTATCAAAACAATACTATGCTGTGTAAAAATTGCTGAATTTGGGACAGCAAGGTGGCTCAGGGGAGAGAATGCCAAACCTGGAGATGAGAAGTACTGGGTTCAAATGTGACCTCAGACACTTCCTAGTTGCCTGGCCCTGGGCAAGTCACTTCACCCCATTTGTCTAGACCTTATTGCTCTTCTGCCTTGGAAGTGATAATCACTATCAATTCTAAGAGAAAATATGAGTGCTTTTTAAAAGAGTACTAGTCTTGGGGCCAAGGAAGACCTGAATTCAAATCCAGCCTCTGAGGCTTCTCAACTGTGACCATAATCAAGTCATTTCATCTCTATGAGCCTCGGTTTTTGCATTTGTACCATGGGGCTAATAAAAACTGTTATACTGATCTCACAAGGGTGTTTGAGGATCACGTTTCATAGATGTGGAAGGGACCTCAGAAGTCATGTAAGTCCAACTCCCTAATTTTACAAGTAGAGAAACTGAGACCAAGGGAGGTCAAAGATTTGTAAATTGATGCATCGAGCCCAGGTCTTTTGACTACAGAGCCAATACTCTTCATCATGACATTTATCTGAAGTGATCCAGAAACCTTAATGCATTATATTTAGCAGTATTATTGATTTCATTTAACTGAATGCTTCTACCCAGAAGTTCATGTTTCTTCTTCATTTAGAGTTTAAGTTCACCTATTGGGTGTGATGTCCAGGGGAGACAATTACATGGGACAATCATTTTCTCAGTAATCGAGGACCTTATCCATCCCTTATTTACTACATATAGGTAGAAAGTCATAATACCCTGAAGCTAGCTGTCTCTGGATATGACTAGTACCTCTAAGGATGTTCTTGGGGTTTCTATGACTCCAGCTGACAGAGTCTAAATAGACATCATCCCATGTACCATTCAGTATGGTGATGAAGTATGGGCCATTGGAGGCTTACCTAGCATCCACTTTAATTATAAAAAATTAATAAATAATAGTAATTACATATACAATATGTAATTATTCATTAAACCCCACAAAGTCAAACATGGGACTCCAGCACTCCAGGCAATGTAAAAAGCTAACTCAAATACCCACTAAATCTGTTTGATGCCTCTAATGCTCATCACAGTTACAGAGCCTCAACCAAGTTGTTGCAGGCGATATCTTGAGACTCATTTCCAGGACTCCAGCCCAGTTGGGTTCTCCCATCCTGTGTTCATTACTATTGCTCATGTCTGCCACTGATCCCCAGCTAACCTCCTCTAGGCAGAGAACTAGCATAGTGGATGGCACCTTGGACAGACAGATGGTATAGAGTGTCAAGTGCTATCCTTGAAGTCAGAAATCAAACCTTAGAAACTAGCTATGTGACTCTGGACAAGCAATCTCTTCATTTTAGCTTCAGGTTCCTCACCTGCAAAATGGGATAATGATAGCATCTCCCTTCCAGGGTTTCTGGGAACATAAAATGAAATACTATTTGTATTTCTCTATGAATAAATGTTATTGCTATTGCTATTAACAGTCCAGGTTTCTATTCTACATGAATTCTCCTGGGCCCTGGAATTCTCCTGGAATGAAGTGATCAGACTGGATAATCCCCCAGGCCCCTTCTATCTCTAGATGCATGATCTGGGACAGATCAAAGAGCAAAGGGCCAAGAAAGTCCTCAAACTGGATAGTTCAGCCTTGGAAAACCAAAGATGGAGTGGGTTTAGCTTCTAGATTAGGTACAGATGGATACTGAGGGTATTGAACCACAAGAAAATGATTGCATGATTTGGAAGGTGTAAACACATCAAGAATTTGGGACACAGTTTTGAAGTATTAAATAAGTGTAGCCTCTGACTGTGCTCTTGCTAGAATCACGAGGCAGGTTTCCTAATGGCAGCACTCATTGGAAACCTGTTTCTTACAAATAGATTTTATGTTTCACATATCAACACATTTTGAAAGGGATAAACAATATATTTCCTCCCCAAATAAGTGACCTTCTTAGAACATTTGTTTAAGTAAGGCTAAAGTTTAGCTTTTTTTATGTCAATAATTAAAATTTAAGAATGAAAAATCCTATTGTCTCCCATTATAGAAAGTCATCAGAGGATCATAGATTAAAAGCTGGAAGGAACCTCAGAGAGAATTTAGTGTGACCCCCCTCTTCATTTGACAAAGGAATAAACCGAGTCCCAGGGTGGCTGAGTGACGTAGGATTGTAAGGTCATAACCGTAGAGTAGGAAGGCACCTCAGAGGCCATCGAGCCCAACTCCTTCATTGGACAAATGAAGGAACTGAAATCCACGAATGACATGGATAAGCCTATAATTCAGATGATATGACCTAGACAAGGCAAAATCACTACTTATACACACTAACTGAGGGTTCAATTCTTTAATGTAATTTAATTATTCACACTGATCTTGAAGATGAATACTCAAGTCAATAAAATGATGATAAATATCACATAAGACAAACACATTTCTTTCCTCCAGTCCAGATCTCCAGGTAAATGGCAGCCACAGAATTAGATTATTCCATGGCTTAAGCAAACACTTAAGGAGTAAATATGGCCCTCTGGCAAAGCTAACATCCATTCTGTTACTAAAGTTTTAAGAGTAAATTACCTGTATGCAGGGGAATTCAAGTGCATGAGGAATGGCCCCAATATGCAGAATTAATGACCTCGGGGTTATTTTTTTTAATCTAGGCCCCAAAATGCCCCAAATAAAGCAAAATAGGAGTTCATTGACTAGGAAATAGAAAAAACAAATTGTGATATGTGATGTACCATTCAAAAGAATACATGAGATGTCAGAGAAACTAAAGATGGTGGCTACAGTGCTGACATTAGAGTCAAAAAGACCTGACTCCAGTTCAAAGACTGACTCTGACACTTACTAGCTATCTGGATGATCTTGGGAAAGTCAGTTGGCCTTTTATGTCTCAGTTTCCTTCTCTTCAAGATTAGAATATTCAAGACAACGGCGTCCATGGTTCCTTCCATTTTGAAGTCCATGATCCTGTGATCTTTAGAAATTCTATTAAAAAAAAAAAAACAGAATTATGGAAACAATTCATACAATGACCACAACAATGGAAAGGAAAGCAGCATTTGAAGGGACCTGAAGCCAGTGACTCACATGGATATCAGAGCACTGACAGTGAAGGACACCTTCCTCCTCTCAGCTTTGCAGCGGCGGACTACAGGTGTGTAAGGAGGTATACACAACATTAGATATGGACAAGTAGATTGACTTGTTCTATTTAAAGGCAATTCTTTGTTAAAAGAGAGGCTTAGGGGTAGAGGAATCATTGGTAAGTGACACCAATATTTAAAAAATCAGCAAATTTTCTATTTTTAAATACATTACTAGTGTACGGGATAGAAGATGGAGGAAATTAAAGGGAATCCTAGTACATCGTGGGCAAGAAAGTCAATTACAAATCAGTATCTTGGATCCTACAAAGGGCGAATGATCATTTCCAAAAGCCCTGACATACTTTAAGGAAGCAACTTAAATGCTTCGTGGCAGTAGCTTATTAAATAGGAAAAAAAACAAACACTGATTGGCAGAGGGAATTTAAACAAATTTTTATTTAAACAAACATCTTATTAATTACCCAGTGAAGACCCTTCAATATTAAATTGGGGACCATTTAATCTATTTTTAAACCCTTACCTTTCATCTTAGAATCAATACTGTGTATTGGTTCTAAGGCAGAAGAGTGATAAGGGCTAGGCAATGGGGGTCAAGTGAATTGTCCAGGGTCACACAGCTAGGAAGTGTCTGAGGCCAGATTTGAACCCAGGACTTCCTATCTCTGGGCCTGGCTTTCAATCCACTGAGCCACCCAGATGCCCATTGAATCCAAAATGATAATTCTTCATTGAAAATTTTATGAAGATCTATCAAAGGAAGTCATTTTGAAGCATGACTTTTTCATCAGTTTCCCATATTCCCTTTTCTTGGACTATGTTCTCAAAGCCCTTTGGCACTAGGGGGTCCATCCTGGATTTTAGCTGCCTTCTGATTCAGCTCATGGACAGTCTCAGTCTATGTGACTCCTTCGTCTCCAGGGTCTCCTTATTCTTTTAAGTGCATCATGGAGTGACCAGTTAGAACTGCCTGCACAGTCAAATGGGATATATACTACACAGCAGCTCGAAATAAACTTTCAGTAGAAAAAGCCACGCTCCTAATTTATGTGAGTCTTGGGGAAAATAAGGTAAATAGTTCTCCAGGGTGGAACTATTTAAAGTGGGAAATAAATCTGTGAGCTTGGAGTAAACATTATAATAAATCCTAACGCCAACCCCTCCCTTCAGCAAGGGTGGAATAAAGGCACTTAGCCATTAAGGTCTTGGCTAAGTCAAACAGAGGCACCTCCTGTCAAATTACCCGCATTTGAGATGTCAATGTCTGTTCTTCAGACTAACAGGTACAGGATGCTCCACAGAGAACAATAACTCTGGGTCATAGAACAGAGCTAGATTAATGAATATAAGAACTCTAGAAGTGTCGACATGGGAGAAAAACATGCAAGGGATTTTTTTTTTGGTTGTAGTTAGAGGGATGGGCACAATGTATTAGCCTTAGAGATTCATAAAATAAAGAAACTAGAACATTTTGAAATAGGTGCAACACTTATTTTAATAGCATTTATTAGTTTAGGGATGCAAACATAAATTCTGTATAATCCAATTTGCTGACAAAATTATAATGTTTCGTATTTTGTGTGAGATATGAAGAATTAGATAGGAATGGAGGGAAAATTTGTAGGGCAGGATAGATGTGTGTGTTTTATTCCTTCAGATAATTCATATATATATATATATATATATACAATAAAAATAAATTAAAATCCTCCAGAAACAGGAATTTTCTAAATATTTTATAATTTTTACAGGGCCAGTCATAGTCATTAGCATTTATCTCTAAAGATTAATAAACATATAAGAATTGCCTACTATGTGCTGGGCACTTTACAAATATTATCTAATCCTCACAATAACACTCAAGCTGGTGCTATTGTTATCCCTCTTTTACAGTTGAAGGAACTGAGGCAGGCAGAGGTAAAGTGATTTGCTTAGGATCAAAATGTTAGTAAACACACGAGGTTGGATTTCAATTCGGATCTTCCTGATCTCAAGGCCAGTCCTTTATCTACTACACAACCTAGGGCAAATACAATGATCACAAAGGTCCCTCACCCTTACCATTCCACAAGTTCCACAACATCCCTTCTAGCTATAACACTATTTGAATCTATTATTCTACTCTTTCAGATTGTCTATAATAGGAATGAGTTTGAGTTGTCCTTCTCCTTTCTCTTTCCCTCTAACACTTTGAGATTCTACTTTGTCAAATTTCATTCCTGAGAAAAGGAAAATTATTCATGGACTATAACTACAGATTCATAGAGTGTCAGCATTGGTTTAGTAGTAGTCTCTCGGTAACTGAGGATGACGCTTGTCTTTGTGCGTTTTCATCTATGATAGATGAGTGTGCACAAAGATACTTGTGCATGAAGGAGATTTAAGTGGAAGAGTCGATGCACAGAGACAGTCCCACTCTCTCGGCGTTGGAAGCCTGGGTCCAGTGGCACGAAAAGTCATTACGCCTGGAGACTTCCTCAGCTGCATTGGATGGCCATGTTGTCCTTTGTGCTCCAACACACCCTAAGCACTCCACAGTGCTTTGCTGCGTCGCCCTCTCAGCCGTTGAACCTTCTTATTGGTTTCTTCCGCCTGTTCCTCCGAAGCAGTCTTCACATGCTGGGTGAGCAAAGCCCTGGTTCACCAGGGGTCTATGACCCCATGGCTACTCTCACAAGGTTTAGCTGGTCTTTCAAAGCCATTGCCCAGGGTATGGCCTCTGCCACATGTTAGTAGCTACTGGGAGCCACAAGTGAGAGCTGGGTGTCAGGTGAGGGTCAGAGGCTGGAGAGCTGCCCTAGGAGGGCATGAATTGGTTTAATAAAAGAACAAAAACCAGGGTCATATGGTCCAGTCATCCAGGATTCTGTCAATGACCTCCAAAAGGGAACCTCAGTAGACAGTCCATTCCACTCATTGTTAGCCCTCACTTTTTAAGAAAGTATTCTTTCTATTGAACCAAAATCAACCATGTGTAAGTTTGGGGGGGGGGGCAGAGAGAGAGAGAGAGAGACAGAGACAGAGACAGAAACCGAGACAGAGACAGAGAGACAGAGACAGAGACAGAGACAGAGAGACAGAGACAGACAGAGACATACAGACAGACAGACAGACAGACAGAAAGACAGACAGGCAGGCAGGCAGACAGACAGGCAGACAGAGAGACAGAGACTGACAGAGACAGAGAGAGAGGGAGAGGGAGGGAGAGAAAAAAAGAGGCACAGAGGGAGGGAGAGAGGGAGGGGGAAAGAGAGAGACAGAGACAGAGAGAGAGAGAGGAAGGAAGAGAGAGAGAAAAAGAGAGGGACAGAGGGAGGGAGGGGGAAAGAGAGACAGAGAGACAGAGACAGACAGAGACAGAGAGAGAGAGAGAGAGATAAAGGGAAGGAGGGAGGGAGAAAGAGAAAGGAAGAAAGACAGAGACAGAGAGACAGAGAGAGAAATGCACTGAAGCAATTTAGTTAGTGTAGATAGCCAAGGTATCAAGAAAAGATGCTGAGGCATTTGGAGATGAAACAAGGAGTGGATTGAATTTGATAATTGGATTTTTCTGGTGGGTTGACATCTGTGGATTCACTGGCATATGCTAACTCCCAGTTAGTCAGAAAAATCCATGTCTTTTATTACCACAAGTAACTGTGGAAAAGCCACTCAAAATGAAGCTTCACACTGGAGCTCCCAGTGAATTAATGCAGTAAGAAAACAGAGCATATAAGGTAGTTTTTGGCAACAGTCAGCCATAAGAGACAGGCAAGAAGGTACCAAAAAGAAGACAAAGTTAGTTTAAAGGCTTCATGCAAATATGGAAGGAAAAAAAGAATGCTAGAGTAAGCAGCATAGATGGTGCGGAGTTGTCATATCTGCCTGTTGACTAAATAAGTATTTATTAAGAACCTACTGTATACTAAATACAGTGATGCTGGAGATAATGATATGACAAATAAAATGATGTCTCTTCCCTTCTGTTTTTAAGGTTTTATTGATGTCTTTTTGTTTTCATCTTCCACATACTTCCAGATTATTCCTGATTCCTGAGACGTCTCAGGTAACAAAGCAAAATAACTAGGTAAATTAGTAATATGCCAAGGATTGGCAAAGAGGTGATACTCCTAACAACTGCAAAAGTGACTCTGGCTGCTCTGGGGAGCATGAGAGCTCTTCAAGCAAAAGCATTGAGGCCAGTAGTCATGGAGGCCCCCAAAAGAATTCTCCCACAGTTATTGGTTGGGCTAAATACACTCTAAGGTCCCTTCCAACTCTGAGATTCTTTCTTTTCCTTTCACAACATCACTGAGATGAAGCACTGACATCTCTATAGTCAAACTATTCTCAAGTGGACACTCTCAAGGTACCAGAAGGCAGGGATAACTTTGCTCCCATGTGAGCTCAGATGCCTTCATTTTCAGAAAAGGGGAAAGAAGACAGAATCTACGGACTATAAGACAGTAAGCTGAGTTTTGATTCCTGGGAAATTGTAAAAGAAATCATTAAAGAGAGAGAGTTGGAAAACATAGACAGGGAAGCAGTGGGGATTCCAAAATATAGCCTGGCATCAAGAACAGGTCATGCCAGACTAACCTCATTTCTTTTTGCGTCAGCATTTTAAGCTAGTGGCTGAGGGGGTTTCTGTGAATATGGTTTTACTGACATTTTAGCAAAGCTTTTCATAATGGATCTCATAGTATTCTTGTTGAAGAAATAGAGGGCTATGGATGAGTTGGGCATAAGAAAATCAGATGAATTGCAAACCATTGAGATGGATGGACTCAAAGGGGAATTTTTAATGGCTTAATGTTAACATGGCAGGTCTCCAGTAAAATAAAACAAGAATCTGATCTTTGCCTTGTACTGTTTAACATTCTTATCTGTGACTTGAATAAAAGTATAGATGGTGAAGTTGCAGATGCCACAAAATTAGGAGAGACAGTTAACATGATGACTGACAGAAGAAAGATCCAAGTTCCAAAAGGATTTTGGTTGGTTATAACACTGGCTGGAATCTTATAAGATGAAAAAAAATACTCAAGAAGTTTTGAATTGTGAGGAAAATATTTAGTTGGATTTTTTTCTATTGGGGATATTTAATAGGGATAAATGTAAAACATACACTTTGGTACAAAAATCAACTGTACAAAATTAATATAGGAACATCAGAATTAGACAGCAATTGTTCTTTTTTTTTAAACCCTTACCTTCCATCTTGGAATCAATATTGTGTACTGGCTCCAAGGCAGAAGAGTGGCAAGGGCTAGGCAATGGGGGTCAAGTGACTTGCCCAGGGTCACATAGCTGGGAAGTGTCTGAGGCCAGATTTGAACCTAGGACCTCCCATCTCTAGACCTGACTCTCAATCCACTGAGCTACCCAGCTGCCTCCCACAGCAATTGTGCTGATAAATATCAAGGTGTTTTCAAGGACATTAACCTCAGTTTTAATTAGCATTATAATGTAGCAGTTAAAAAAAAGGCAATGTGACTTTAGACTGCATTAAGAAGGGCAAAATTTCCAGAAATAAGACCATTCTATTATGCTTTAATAAATTCTCAACTGAAGCATTTTCTTCACTTCTAGGAACTATGGTTTCAGAAGGCCATTGCAGTATTCAGAGAAAGATAACCAGGAGAGCAAGAAGCTTTGAGGTCTTGTTAGAGTGGCATCAGCTGAAAAGATAGGATATATTTAATAAGAGGATATAATAGTTGTTTCCAAGTATTTGAAGGGCTGTAATGTGAAGAAGTTACTAAATTTGTTTTATCTGTCTCTAGCAGGCAGAACTAGAAACAATGGGATATTGTAAAGAGGCAGATTTAGACTTGAAACCAGGAAGATCCACCTAGAATACTGGGTCTGGAGTCAGAAAATCCAGAATCCAAATTTGGTCTCAGACACAAAACTACCTGACACTGGGCAAATCATCTGATCAGTTAGTCTCAGTTTCTTCATCTGTAAAATAAAGATAATCCCTAACATCTACATCCTAGAGTTGTTGTGAGAATCAAACGAGATAGTAAATGTAAAGTGCTTTGCACAGTACCTAACACATAGTAAGTTCTATCTATCCATCTATCTATCTATCTATCTATCTATCTATCTATCTATCTATCCATCTATCCATCTATCTATATATATATATGTGTGTGTGTTAGTTGTTATTGTTATGATAGTTATCAAAAAATTAAATGAGCTACCATAAGAGATGATGAATTCTACATTATTGGAGTTCTTCCAGAAAAGATTGATCAGTATTGTTAATATTCTCCAATTGACAAATGGTCAAAGCATATGAAAAAGTAGTTTTCAGATGAAGAAAACAAAGCTATCAGTAATCATATGAAAACATGTTCTAAATCACTCTAGAAATGCAAATTAAAACAACTCTGAGGTGACTCCTGTTGCCCCTCCTGCTAGTGTCCCTCCTTGCCTTGGAACTATAATTCCAGAGCTAAGAATGGGAAATGCAACAGAGTCCTGCTCTTGGCATCAGGAAAGGATCTCTGGTGATCTCCTTTTTACAAGCTGTCCATCCCATTTACTGTGTTTAAGCTGACAGCTCTAGGAGTTATGGTTTTTGATACACATACCTCTGAGGTCTGTTCCTGGCTTGAGAGGTGCAGTCTAAGTTGAATTGCTCTACACTTACTTTCACATACCATTCCTGCCAACTTTCTAAGTTGTCTTGGGCAGGAATAATTTTTCATTCACTCTTTTTGTAGTTTTAAGGGATAATTTTAAAATTAGGTGGGAGGGGCATGTGGATTTGGAAATGCTCAGGTGAGTTTCTGCCCCTTTACTCAATCATCTTGGCTCTGCCCCAGGTGTGGCAAAATTCTGAGGCACCACTGAATACTATTTTAAAAAGAACACTGACAGCACAAGAAATATTAGAACAAAGTAAAAAGATAGAACATTTGAAGGAACAAATGTAGAAGAATTCTAAAATTTAAGAGCTCCATCAAGCAATATAATATTTATTAATAAAACAGAAGTTCCTATACTATGTATTTTAAAATTATAACAGAATATTTGAACTTAAAATGAATTATAGGGCAATAGAATCCATATACACAAGCAATGGTGAATTCTATTTGCTTCACTCAGAAATATAGCCACCAAGATCCAAGGGTTCTAAATCAAATTGAAAATATTTCAAGTTGGCAGGAAGTTCATGTACCAAGGAACTCCAGTCAAAATACCACAAGACTTTACTTCAACAGAAAAAGAAAAATGTAATAACCAAAATAAAACAAATAAGCAAGAAAATTATTTACATACAGCTTTGCCTGGGATATGCTTTTTCCTCTAAAGGAAGCTTAGAAAATTTAGTGTCCCAGGGATTTAGTGATTCTTCCATAGGTTATGCTGCTAGCTCCTCCTCCCACTTCCCAGAAGTCTTAGAAAAAATAGGTCATTGTCTCAGTATTTCCTCACTTCAGCTGAAACACTCCAGAAGAAATTGCTTCTTCTGTCTCTCCAATTGCCTTATAAGATAAATTTCTCATTAAACAAAAGAATTGGGGTGGTTAAAAGGAAGAAAACTGAAATCAAAGAAGCTGTATATGTGTAGCATTTATTTTATTCCTTCCTTCTCTTCTTTCACTCACTCCTTCTTTTCTTTCCTACCTTTCTCCTTTTCCTTGTCCCCTCCTTCTCTTATTTTTTTTAATTTTAGTATCCTTTTAGTTCTTTTTATTATTCTTCCATTCATGTAAAAATAAAATATATCAATAAACATTCCTCTTAAAATGTACCTAATCAGATATCCCAAAGAAAAAGCCCAACTTTTTTCCTCTAGGATTTAGCATCTCATTGTTTACCAACAATTTTCTCTTAACACAGTCCTTGGCCCATAGCAAATGCTAGTTGGCTGATTCCACAGTAAGTCCTGAACACATATAGTATTTCTTTACAATGTTTTTCCTCTCAACACCTATCCTACTTGATAAGAAAAGAAACAAATCAGTGAGCCATATAGTCAAATAAATTGTCAAGGCAACTATGAATAACTGGTTTTATAAGCAGCAGATATATATATATGTATATATATATATATGTAGTGGTTTTTCTATTTTATTATAAAGCTTAACATGAGTGGAGAGAGAAACAAAGCACAAAAGATCAGGAGGATACACAGTCAAGAAAAAGAATTCTGATCTGTCTCCGTGGTGAGAAAAACTAATTCATTTGGTATAGATCACTTATGGCTTGTAGAAAGGCAGACTAACGTGATGGACAAAAGTCCAAGGTTGGAGTGGGGATGGCCAAAATTTAAGAACTGCCTCTACAGACTGGGTGACTGCAGACCATGCAACTATCTCTCTCAAAGTACTGGGTTCTGCCACCATAAATTATAAGTTAGCGGTGATCTGCTTAGGTAGAGGGAATTACCCAATTCCAGGTCTAGACCAAGAACGGGAGCAACAGCAATAGCCAAATGTGTTGAAGTGTTGTCTGGCAATGTTATTTAGTCTATTTAGTCTTTAACTTCTACTTTCTCAGCCATCCATACGCCTAATGTGACAAGAGAAGGAATCTGCTAATAATATGCTTAGCATCATGGCACCATATTCAATGATGAAACCTGTTGCCATTCTCTTTATCATAGGAAAGGGAAATGGAGGCACTGTAGATGTTTGTTCAAGATGCCTGAAACTTCAGTGGAATAGAGAATGAGGCATAAGGGGTCAGATCTGAATCTGCAGATAATTTACCAAAGGATCCTTTCTGCTCTCTGAACTGGAAGGGACCTGTTTTCTTCCACCCAATGATGCTCATAGTCAGATTTCAGGACTCTACCCCCAGAACTGTCTTCACTCTAAAAATAAGGAGAGGAGGTGGGCCAGCATCCTATGTTCAGCCCATACTCACAGGGTGAATCAAAGTTTGAGAGCCAGAAGGAACCTTTCAGGTCCTTATGAACTTTTGATAGGATCATAGATCCAGACCAGGAAGGAATTGATTAGATATTAATTAATTAATTAGAATAAATTAGAGGTCATCAAATCCAATCTCCCCATTCTGAAGATCAGAAAGTAAGCCATAGAGACTTTAAGGAACTTCCCCATTATCTACTTCAAATCACTCACTTTATGAACGAGAAATCTTAAATTCATGTCACAATGTAGGGTAGCATTGGCATTGATAGTGTAGCTAATATTAGCTACAATAATAAGCAACATTCTAAGGAATGCAAAACGTTCTACAAATACAAATGGGATAGTCTTTGCTACTAACAGCAAGACAATAGTTCAGGACAATTCTGAGGGACTCAAAAGGAATACTATCCACCTCTAGAGAAAGAACTGTGGGAGTAGACATGCCAATGAAAACATGTGGCTTATCACTTACGTATTTGGCTATATGATTTGGGGGGGCCGTTTTATAAGATTATTCATTCATAAAAAGGAATAATATGGAAATATGTTTTGTTTGATAATATATGTATAACCCAGATTGAATTGCTTACCAACTCTGGGAAGGGGGAGGGAAGAAGGAAGGGAGACAATATGGGTCATATAACTTTGGAAAACTTATGTGGAAATTTTTTATCAAAATAAAATGAAGATAAAACATTTTAAAAGTTTTACAAATAACATTGGTATTTGTGACATCTCTAGGAAGTTTATAAATGAGGTGACTAAAGCAGACCTCAGTTAAGTGACCTGCCCAGGGTCACACATCTAAGAAGAATGAGAGGGTTGTTTGAACTTCGTTCTCTTTATAACCAGGTCGAATGCTTTATTCACTTCATTAGGAAGTCTTGAATTTGAATCCTGCCTTAGATATTCATTAGTTGTGTGGACCTGGGCAAGTCACTGAATCTTTTCAGATCACATCAGTTTCTTTATTGATAAAATTAAGGGATGGTCCCTAAGGTCATTTCTAGCCCTAGATTTATCATTCTAAGATGACACGAGCTTCTATTTCAAGACTCTTCCTAATAATTTTTTTGCCCTAATATCTAATAGTGATTAGTACAAGATTTAGCAAATAGTAGCAGCTAAGTGATGAAGTGGATAGAGCACTAAATCTGAAGTCCTGAGTTCAAACCCAACCACAGATACTAGCTATCTTGCTCTGGGCAAATCACTTAACCCTATTACCTGTTTATCTATAAAATGACCTGGAGAAGAAAGTGACAAATCGCTCCAGTAATTCTACCAAGAAAACCCCAAATAGGATCACAGAGACAGATACCACCAAGATGGTTAAAAAACAAGAGTGCGATATTAAATTTGCTAATTGATTAGTCAATAACGATAACCTTTAAATCAAGTTGTTAACCAGGGATCTCTGAATTTGTGTATTCATATGTGTATATGTGTATTCATATATAAACATACATATGTCTATGTATATATATACATATGCATATATGTGTATGTGTGTATAGGTTTCACCAGGCTACCCAAAAGGTCCAGGACCCCAAAATCATAAAAAACCTCTCTCTAAATACACTAGAAGTATACAATATTGAAATTGGTTATTTTTTTAAAATTCTGTTGGTCCTCCTCATATCATGATGCCTTGAGTTTACTCCATACAAATCTCTGATCGTGCTGATTTGGACATTCATGACTACCTATTTGGGCACGATCCAAAGAACTAAATGACAACAGCTTGTGACATGCTGATTTCCTAATTTCCTTTACACCACTTTCTGATTTTTTATTTTAATGTTGGAGCTTTCTGCTCTTCCCTCCTATTGGTCATGTCCATGGAGTCCTAGAGAATATACTCGTTTTCAGTTCTTTAGAGTCCAGAGTGGCCTCATGATCATAGATAAATGAGTAAACATTCCCCTGGCTCTAAAAGATCTTTTTCATCCACAAAAGATTTTACAAAACAATCTTCTCACTCTAGTTGTGTGTGCGAGACGATAAAGAGAGGTTATTGTTCCCATTTTATGGAGATAAAACTGAGAAGCAGATGAGGTAACTCTCTTAAAGTGTTATAGAAAGTGAGTGGTTGAGCTAGGGATGGAGGCGAACCTCCTGAATAAGTGATAAAGGAAGCATTTTGAGCCCTTTCCACAGCATCTCTCTCCATGTCAACGTCTAGTGAATGGCTGAATACTGGGCTGGCATTCCAGAAAAATCCATAGGAATGACTGGCCAAAGGAAGCATCTCTCTTCCCTTCCAGTCTGTAGCAAATTTAGGAAAGGGAATCACTTCTTAATAATGCTAAAACAGTCTAGTAGGACCACAGGCTAGGAAATAGCTATTGTGTTTCCTTTTTGAACATTTGCAGATCATGCTACAACACATGTGCTGTCCAAGTAGATCTGCCAAGCCCATAGGGTTGATCGATATTTGCGGCTCATGAATACTACGGCTTATTCTATTTTGTACAAGGAATACAAAAAGATGCTGGACCTTTTTCAAAAGAAGAAGGAGGAAGAGGAAGAGGACAAGGACAAGGAGGAGGAGGAAATTATCCTTAGCATTTATATAGAGCTTTAAGTTTTGCAAAGTACTATGCATATTTTCTCATTTGATCTTCACAACAATCCTGTGAGTTAAATGCTATTCTTATTCTGGTTTTACAAATTATGAAACTGAGTCTGAAAGAGGTTAAATGACATATTCAAGGTCCCATAATCATCTTTTCAGGTTAGATTTGAACTCATTTCCTCCTGACTTGAGGTCCAGAATTTTACCAGTTGTATCATCCAGCTTCTTCAAGTCCCTGTGCAAAACTCTACAGCTAGAAACGGATGTATTCAGAGTGGCACAATTCCCTTGGTACTCATAGGTTACCCTTATGAACACCAATCACACTGGATATTTCTCTCTCTACACACATGCACCCACACATACACAGGAAAGAACTTTAGTGTAATTTGAACAATCTGTCCCCAAAATGGTGAGATCAATGGAAAATCTAGAATCAAAATGAGGAGGACTTCACTGATAGCAAAAACTAAAGTTTCAGCAAAAATCAATTTTTTTTTGTTGTTTGGCCATTTCAGTCAAGTCCCACTCTTTGTGACCTCATTTGAGGTTTTCTTAATAGGCACTGGAGTGGTTTGCCATTTCCTTTCCCAGCTAATTTTTATAGACAAAGAAACTGAGGCAAACAGGGTTAACTAAATTGCTCATCCAGATTCACATGGTTTGTAAGTATATGAGGCCTGATTCGAACTGAGGAAGATGAGTCTTCCTGACTTCTGGCCCAGCACTCTATAAAATTTGCTCAAAAAACTGTACAGCAAAATGGTTTTCTATAGCACATTGGGTGTCCCACATTATAGGTCTTTAAACAAAAGCTAGCTGACCCCTCTGTAAGCATGGTGTGGAGGGGATTCTGATTTCTGAGATCCTTCGTAAAACTATTGGTGGTTTTATGGCCAGAAAACTACTTATGACAATTCATCAAGCTTGAGTTAGCTTTCCTTTGGAGTGTCTACCAATCAGAAGGCTAGTAAACCAGTCTTGTTCCTTTGACTCCTCCCTCTACTTAATTAACCCTTTGACATCCAATCAATTGCCACAGCCTGTCAATTCCATCCCAACAAATGGCGTCCATCCTATACATCCATATGTTATTTGACAGTAATGATGATGATTCCTTACTTTGATACAAGAATGATGGTAATGGAGTGGTCTGGGTTCAAATTGTCTTTGTTCTTATCATGTACAAATCCATGATTTTCCACAAATCCCCAAAGAGAGTTTTTCCAAAATGCCAGATGTCTTCCTCTCAGATTTTTTTCTTCTATTTCATAGGTAGAAATGAAGGACTTGGTCTGTCCATTTGTCATCCTCCACTTTTGAAATGTGTCCAGCACATTCTCCTTGCCACGACAACATGCCCTCGGTAATGCCTTTTTTCCATATCCCCTATGTAAGTCATTGCTGATAATGTACTGCCCCATATATATGGATCTAGAAAAATGACTCTAGTGCGAAAACTCCAGTTGTGCCCCATTTCTTGGCTATTAAAGTTTAACACCATTTGCCTGGCACTCAAAGCCCTCCCAAATCTGGGTGTTACAGTTAGGGACTAGTTTAGGGAGTAGACTAACCTATCTAGATATCATGTACAGGGCTGTGTATATGTAGGTGCAAATGTAAATTATGTAAATTCGCCCCACAGGGATGGATCCACATAAATAAATGTCTATAGACTCTCTTCTGCCCACCCTTCTCCAAGATACTTGGATAATCAGGAGGGAACTAACTGGTTGTTGATATCATGAGGTTGGTCACTTTGCTCTCCTCAGTGAGAAGGTGCTGGGCTAGAATTATGGGTTGTGTGAGTGAGTGAATCAAATATGTATTATAGAAAAATAGAAATTTATCATAAAAATATATAATGTTATATATTACAAATATATGTATATATACATATATGCATATGCAATTAGGATTTATACACACATGTATATGTATACATATATATATATATACACACACACATATAAACTCCCTGAGTGTTGTTCACATAGATGACATAACTTTTGAACCCTCACCTTCCGTCTTGGAGTCAATACTGTGTATTGGCTCCAAGGCAGAAGAGTGGTAAGGGCTAGGCAATGGGGGTCAAGTGACTTGCCCAGGGTCACACAGCTGGGAAGTGTCTGAGGTCACATTTGAACCTAGGACCTCCCGTCTCTAGGGCTAGCTCTCAATCCACTGAGCTACCCAGCTGCCCCCTGCCCCCTCTTCTTAAAGAAGAAGAAGTACCCTAAGCTACAAAACTTAATTCTCTTCTCAGTAAATATCAGCTACACAAGACAAATATCAAGTAAACCCATTTATCAAAGCCAATAGCAAACAGAAATTAAAAGGCTAGCCATTTGAGCATATAGCATGTGTGAGCATATAGCGAGTGAATGAGGTCTTCCAACTGTGTTCAAAGAGATAATCCCAGACCTCACCAAAAGAGAAATTATTCAAAGCCTTTGGTGAAGCAAGCAGTGGATAGACACAAGATGAAGATGCTAGAGTCTCTGGACAGCTAATCTAATATTCCAGGGAACAGAATTTGCAGACCTGGATGTGCCCTGAGGCCAAAACCTCAGGAAGGGGGGAGGGGGCAATATGGAGTGTCTTGGGTGCAACCAGGCTGCCGGCTCTGTGCTTCATCTCCAACTGCTTCCCCACCAACTGTGTTCTACGCCCTGAGCCTGGCATAGCTTTTCCTGCAAGGTACTCCCTCCAAACTAGCATCCTTGCCTACCCAGAGATTCCAGCCATTGTTGGAGGTGGGGGAGGGGTCCCGGGACCTAAACTTGAGTTTTCTCGTCTTCAGGCTTTGGGGGGGGGGGGGCTACCTTTTAAGTTGAGTCCAACAGGAGGGTTCCCTTGCTCTGTCCTGTTGTTAGGTTTGGTTTTCAGTCCCGCAGGAGTATTTTGTTTTTAATCGATAAGGAAGGGTTTTCAGAGGTCTGAACTTTCGCTGCCTCTACACTGCCATCTTGACTCCGCCTACATTCCATTTCTAAATCTTTTATTCTATATCAGAGAAGAAGATCCATGAAGGATTCAGGATTGCTTTTTAATCCCCATTTGCCATGGTCCTTTGACCAGTATCTCCAAGTGGCCAACCAACCTCTCCTCAAGGTGAGATCATCACTTTATACATTTTGAGCTCGAAGTGGGGGTAGAACCTGTGTAAACCCAGTGTCCTTTCCACAGAAGAAATTAAGAACCGAAGAAACTAAGTTTCTTAGCCAACATCGAGAAATTAGAGGAGACATATTTCCACTTCATTCTTCTCCTTCAATGGCTTCTATGATGCTGCCCTCTCCTGGCTCTCTTACCAATCTGGTCAGTCCCTCCTTTTCAGTCTCTTTTGCAGGATCATCCCCCATTTCACACTGGATTAGTAGGACTAGCTCCGTAGTCTGCAGTGATATAATTTCTCTCCACTCCCTTTGGTCTCCTGACTGTCTCCAAATAATAATAGCTATTAATTACATAATGTTTGAAGGGTTGCAAAGTACTTTATCTTTGTTATATCCTTTGATCCCTATGACAACCCTTTGGAAGAGGTGCTGTTACTTCCAGAAGAGCCTGAGACCAAGAAACTAAATAATACGCCAGGGCTACTGAGACCAGATTACTTCTAGGGTCTTCTGAGTCCAAGTACAGTGCTCTCTCTTCCCTTCAAGATCTAATAGAACATCAAAGCATATGGACAGATGGTATATCAAATGAATTAGAGGGAAGAGAAGTCATTGTTTGCAGAGCCATGTTTGTTTACCACTCCACTCCTCAAATCTTTTGTGCCAAAAGAGGCACTCTGCTCAAGACAGCTGCATGGCTGGTGCTTACTGGACATCCAAGACAGTGCCAGTCAACCAGAGTAAGTGCTTACTGCATTGTACTCCAGGGCAAGCCGATATTATTTTTGTTCCCTTCGCTTCTTGTGGCAGCCTATTTTAGCTCCAAATACAGTAGCAGACTGAGGAAAATGAGTTTTCCAATCCAATGGATTTTCAGTGAGAGCAACTATACTTCATTGCTAGCTGTCTGAATTCTTCAGGACTGAATTGTCTTTGAGCCTATCTTGCCATTTAACAATATTTAACAATAGGGATGCCTCAGAAGGGAGAGGGGAGAAACTGTCCCTGAAGACAGGGTGGAGCATCTTTGAAAGTCAAAGTGTGGTGGATTGGCCATGCACTACACTGTTCTGTGGATTTGCAGATAGGACAGGGAATAGACTTGATAAGAATGCCTATTTTATGCTGAATTCCAGGGTCCACAGAGGTAGAACTTCTTTCTAGGGAGTGCCTCTAAGTACCTTTTTTTCAATGTTTTTAATTGATTAATTAATAGAACTTTTCCATGGTTCCATGATTCATGTTCTTTCCCATCCTTCCTTCCACCCCCTTCCCATAGCCAGTGAGAAATTCCACTGGGATTTACATGTGTTATTGATCAAGACCTATTTCCATATTATTGATATTTGCACCAAGGTGATCCTTTAGAGTCTACATCCCCAATCATGTCCCCATCAACCCATGTGATCAAGCAGTTGTTTTTCTATTGTGTTTCTGCTCCCCCAGTTCTTCCTCTGAATGTAGATAGCATTCTTTCTTGTAAATCCCTCAGGATTATCCTGGATCATTGCATTGCTACTCATAGAGAAGTCCATTATGTTTGATTGTGCCACAGTGTATCAGTCTCTGTGTTCTCCTGGTTCTGCTCCTTTGCCCTGCATCAATTCCTGGAGGTCGTTCCAGTCTCCGGGGAATTCCTCCACTTTATTATTCCTTTTAGCACAATAGTATTCCATCACCAACATATACCACAATTTGTTCAGTCATTCCCCAATTGAAGGGCATCCCCTCAATTTCCAATTATTTTTGCCACCACAAAGAGCGCAGCTATGAATATTCTTGTACGTGTCTTTTTCCTTATTATCTCCTTTAAGTATTTTAAAGGGTACTTTTATTATAAAACTATAGAACTTATTAGCTACATCTCTAGACCTTTATAAACCTCTTTTAAAGTTTCCTAATCTACTGCTGCCTCATTCCCCCGAGGTTTACATAGTTCAATGGATGCTTAACTGTGACTGATTTCTAGGTCTGGAAACCCTGAAGACAAATAAAAGAGAGAAAATAGTTCTCAATTATTTTGTGGTCAACCATTAGAGAACAGAATCAGATCATTTCAAAGTTGGAAGGAATTTCTTAGCAATGTGGCATAGTGTAGAAAGCACTAGACTTGCAACCACAAAACTGTGGGTTCACATTCTACATTAGCATAATGCCATGAGCAAGTCCCTGAACATCTCAAAGCTTGAGTTTCTTCAACTTAAAAATGAAGGAAATGATAATTATAGAATCAGCTAGGTGGACAGAGCACCGGGTCAGGAGTCAGGAAGGTCTGAGTTCAAATCTAGTTTCAGATGCTGACTAGCTATATGATCCTGGGTGAGTAATTTACCCCTGATTGCCTCAGTTTCCTTATCTGTAAAATGAACTGGAGAAGGATATAGCAAACATTCCATTATCTTAACTGAGAAAACCCTAAAGGGGTCAGGAAGAGTTGGGCCCAACTGACCAACAACAAGAGTCAACTTCAGAATCATTGGGAGGTTCAAATGCAGTGAAATATGTTAAGTGCTGTGCAAAATTTAAAGTGTGATATAAATACCATGCACTTATGTTGATGACAATATCACTATTTTTTTTATCCACATCTATGACTTCAATGGAATAATGGACTCTCTATAGACTCTCCTTCTTCCAGGGCAGAGTCAACCATTGCACAGCTTCTGGTCTTAGAAAGTTACCTGGAACACAGAGACTGACACACTGTGGTACAATCGAAGGTGATGGACTTCTCCATTGGTGTCAATGCAATGTCCCTGAACAATCTGCAGGGATCTAAAAAACACTATCCATAAGCAGAGGACAAACTGTGGGAGTAAAAACACCGATGAAAAGCAACTGTTTGACTACAGGGATGGAGAGGATATGACTGAGGAGAGACTCTAAATGAACACTCTAATGCAAATACCAACAACAGGGAAATGGGTTTGAATCAAGAACACTTGTGACACCCAGTGGAATCGTGTGTGGGCTATGGGACACGGGGGGAGAGGGGGAGAAAATGATCTTTGTCTCTAATGAATAATGCTCAGAAATGACCAAATAAAATAATGTTAAAAAAAAAAGAAAGTTACCTGGAGCATTGGGAGCTTAAATGACTTGCCTAAGGCCACACATATGTCAAAGGCAGAGTTTGAACTCATATATTCCTTACTAAAAGATCAGCACCCTCCCCACTATGCCATGCTGAATAATAATAATGTCAGTTCGGTGAAACAGTAAAGAGAGCATTAGGCCTGGCATTGAGTAGACCTGATTCCAAATCCAGCATCAGATATGACAAGCTGTATGATTTCAGGTAAGTTGTTTCACTTTGCCTCAGTTTCCTCAACTGTAAAGTGGACGTGATAATGGCACCTACATTGAAAGACTGGTATAAGGATCAAATAAGATAATAATTAAAGCACTAAGCACAGTATTTGTCATATAGGAGAGACTATGTAAAAACTTATTTAATAATAATAATAAATCTTATAATTTCATCCTTCTGCCAATGGGGGGTCTGCCTATCACCTCTGTTAACATAAGTACAGAAGGTGCAAGTGTCTTCACTGAATCAACAGAGTAATAAATGTTAAGGCATTTCCCCAAAGCCCTAAAACACTGCAATCATGCTTGATGCAGTTTTAATCTATTAGCAAGATTTCTCTGTGATCACTTCGAGGTATGAACTTTTTTCATTGATTCAAGAAGAAAACAAGTAATTGGACAGTCCAACAAATTAGCCAGGCTTTGGGGGACTTTAAAAGGAAGAATTTCAGCAGGCTGCCATTTTACCATTTTAGCACTGGAAGATTCTACACCTTTGTAGACAAAAACCCTTGTACCTGCACCCAAAGGCAGCGAGGATGTGAGTGGAAGGAAGCCCAGAATGGGTGCTATAACATTACCCTGCCCCTCTCCCCACTGACCATGGTATCAAAGAGACTGGACCAGTGAGATGTTATATAACCAGCAGGAGCCAAAGAGATACATCAAGGACAATCACAGATTCCAGAGACTGTCACCGAAGGGAGAACATTTTAGGACCTGTTGTGGTGGTCAAAAGTGCCAGCAATGACCTCAGGAGGGTACAGAATCCGATGAGCTACTCTTCTACCAAAGAGAAATAACCAAGGGGAGCTGTAGAAAGACTCTTTAGAAAGGACTTCCAGGGCCATGAATTGTGAATTATTTTTGCCACATGTATTCCTTCCACGTGTGTTTCACTTGGAGTCCATTCTTTCCATGGACACTGTATTTGTTGGAGAGAGAACTGAAACCCCTCAGTGGGCACCTAGAGAAAATCAATGAAATCATCCCCCCTGCTTCATTGGGGAAATGATTTGTATTAATTGGTATTAGTCTATTAATGTTTGACTTTGCTAAAATTTTAAGTAAGTCCATCTGGGATTCAATAGCTCTGTCATGATCTTCATGGTTTCCAGGAAATCTAAAACTTTCTATTTCTCAGCTTTCCCTTCCCTACAAAGCAGTTAATTCATTATGGGGGGGGGGGGTGGGGGGGAGGAGGGTATTTATATATTTATCCACTCACAACCTAGCTCTTAGCCCCCACACTGTGAGTACGCAGCCTCTTTGTAAAATCCTACATCTCAATGAGCACCAATCATCTGATTTTTGCATGGTCCTTGGAAAATCCAGGACAGAGCCTTGAAAGACAGACTTAAATGGGTAGAAGAAAGATGCTGCTGTGGCTGCAAATGGTCCTGAAAAGAATCAGTCAGATAAGCAGAAGAACAAGTAGATATAGATGCCACAGGAGTCACTAGAAGTGGAAAAAGTATACCAGAGAAGGGTGGTCATCAGCTTGTGGTCTACAAGAGTATGGTTATCCCTAGCATCCAAGATGGTAGTCATCGCTCTGTAAGACTCAACCTGTAAGTGTTGGTGCAGATTGGAAAGTAGCCCAGAGAGGGTCTTATGCTTCAAAACAGAGAGGATTCAATGAAGTAAAATGTTATTCTGGTCCTGACACTGGGATAGAATGATGGAGGATTTGGGGGAAATGAGCACTCCACCTTGGGTTTTGCGATGGAGAAGAAAAAGGTAAGCTGGGAGGAGTCTGACATATGCCAGAGATTTGGTGAATAGATATCAAAGTGTTGAAAGAAAAGAAAAGTAGAGGCATCTGGGTGACTCAGTGGACAGAGAGCCAGGCCTGGACATGAGAGATCCTTCATTCAAATATGGACTCAGACACTTCCTAACTGGGGGACCCTGCACAGATCACTTCACTCCAACTGCCCAGCCCTCACAACTCTTCTCCTTTGGAACCAATACTTAGTATTAATTCTAAGAGGGAAGGTAAAAGTTTTTAAAAGAGAAATAAAGAATAAGTAGCACCCTATGGTGTAAAATTTTTCAAGGGAAGTGAAATCCAGACAAATGGTAACATTTTTAGAAATAAAATTCTGAAAGCACAGTGGAAACAATTCCCAGGAGGAGAAAAAGAAGTCATCTAAAGAAAACAATGTGGATGCACAGAGAACCAATCCACCAACTAGAATTCTAAAAGGTAAATCAGAAAATGCATAAAGGAGAAAGAAAAGGAAAATAAATTAATACATTTACATAAAATCACATCATGCAAAAATATATTTCAGGAGCACTAATCTCCAGAATGCATGTAGGCAAGTGAGGAATGATTTTTTAAAATTAATGGATTTAGCTAGATTGGAGGAAGAGTCTCAGAAGAGTTTTAACTATAGCATTGGGGCAGTTGGGTGGCTGAGTAGCTTGAGAGTCAGACCCAGAGATGGGAGGTCCTGGGTTCCAATCTGGCCTCAGACACTTCCTGACTGTGTGAACCTGGGCAAGTCACTTGACACCCCCCCCCTCCCATTGCCCAGCCCTTACCACTCTCTACCTTAGAACTAATGCACAGTGTTGATTCTAAGATGGAAGGTAAGAGTTTAAAAACAACAACAACAAAAACCAATAGGATAGCATTGCTAACTTGGTCACCAGAGAATCTCTCATTCATCCAACTTAATGGTTTGTAAATGTTCATCAGGGGTTCGATGACTGTCATGATCTTCATGGTTTCCAGGAAGTCCAAGACTTTCTATTTCTCAGCTTTCCTTTTCCCTACAAAGCAGTGAACTCATTGTCTAGGAGGCGTGTGCATTATATATTTACCCACTCACAACCTAGCTCTTAGCCCCCACACAGTGACAACACAGCCTCTCTGTAAAGTCCTACATCTCAGTGAGTACCACTCATATGTATAGTCCTTAGAAAATCCAGGACGGAGCCTTGAGAGACAGACTTAAAAGGATAGAAGAAAGATGTCGCTGTGGCTACAAATGGTCCTGAAAAGAATTGGTCAGATAAGTGGAAGAACAAGTAGATATGGATGGATGCCACAGGAGTCACTAGAGATGAGGAGAGGGGTGGTCATCCATGTCAAAAAAGAATGCTGAAACATCAGGGAAGAAGACCAGGAAATGTCACTGACCTTAGAAGTTCAGAAATCATTGAAATCTTGGAGGAAGCAGTATTGGTAGAATGGTGGGAAGGATCAATGGGTAGAATTCTCTAAAAGGAGTAGTGAGGATCAGTTAAAGAGTACAAGGAAAGGGGCTTATATGTATGATCTAGATATTTTATGACCACACTACATAATGAATTTCTGTACCCTAAAATTCCAATTCCCAGCATTCCATGTTCCTTCTCACGTTATGTGCTGACATAGGGAAGATATAAGTTGGGTGTAGCCTGCCTCTCTCTCTCTCTCTCTCTCTCTCTCTCTCTCTCTCTCTCTCTCTTTAGGTGATCTTGTGTTGTGGAGGCAAGGTAAGATGAGAGGCAGGAAAACTTGCTCATGTGGTTTTGATTTTGTTAGATAATTCGGTTTTTTTGCTTCTCTTTCCTTCTTGTTGCTTCTACTTTGAATGATTACTAATAAACTTCATAAAATTAATACTTGGAATGTTGGACATTCATTTAAATCCTACAGTACCAAATGTAAGCCAGCAAAACCAAATTTGACATTTAAAAATGTTTAGCATTTATATATCTTGCTCTCCCCACATTGATCCATTTTCCTTTTTACTAAGAAAGTTACTTTATAGGAGACTAAAGAGCTTTTTCCTTTAACTAATTTTGCTTCTTTCCATCCTTCAGTGCCCTTTCTTTTGTTAATAAAGGAGGGACCAGATTGGTAGGAGACCCAGGAGAGGGCAGTAGCATAGAAATCACAGGAAGAGGGAATCACACCCCTTCTGATCTCTTGGGGACCTTACATAGGAGCTAATCCCTCTAAGCCTCAATTTCCTCTTCTATAAAGGAGAGCATTGGACTATTAAGGCTTCTAGAGTGACTTCCAGGTTGGGGACTATGATATAATAAATAATCTCACCTTGAGAACAAACTGGTCATTAGGTGATGACTAGTCAAAGGATCCTAGGTCTCCTTCTCCTTCACAGAGCCAAAGATCATGTAGTCCAAATCTATTACTTTAAAGATGAGACAGGATTCGATTCCATGTCCTCTTATTCCAATTCTGGTACCCTTTCATTGTACTACAGTGGTACTATGCTGCTTCCTTCTGATGAAGCAGAGAGGTCATGAGTATTCAGAATCACATAATTCTTGGAAAGGACCAAAACAAAGAAGATGTATGAATGCTTTGCTAACTTGAACCTTTGGAGGAAGTGTCCACATCATTCAACTTACAAATCTCTGGTAGAATTGCAGTGCCATTTGTGGTGATGTGTGTGATGAAACTGAAAGGGGAATTGTCAGCTTATTACTTTGCCAAAACAGCACAAAGGATTTTTTCTTCCCTTAATGCTGATTGTTTTGGTTTCAGTCAGCACTGAAGCAACCTAATTTTGTAGGGTCTTTCCATAGTCAGTGCCTGGACAGTTTTGTGCTATTGGCATTGAATGGGGGCAGCTGGGTGGCTCAGTGGATAGATAGCCAGATCTAGAGATGGGAGATTCTGGGATTAAATCTGACCTCAGACCCTTCCTGGATGTGTGGTCCTGGGCAAGTCACTTAACCTCAGTTATACCTAACCTTTACCAGTGTGTAGATTGGATTTGGCTATCTCCTGATTGTAACAATGAAGGTACTTAGCTCTTCCTTGATACTGAAGATAAAATTGTAGTTCCAGGTCTATTTTTAGATTTTAATCCCCAAAGTTTTAACTCAGTATTTTAAGTAGATCTATCTATTTTAACTACAAAAAGGTGTCAACTAACCAAAAAAAGGTTTTAACTAACTGCAAAAAGGTATAACTAACTACAAAAGGTATGAACACCCATTTCATACATTGAGTGGGCAGTCCTGGATTGGTAGACGTCTGCTGTGATTGGTAGACATAAAATTTAGGGGAGGTGACACAAGAGAAAAAGATCTTTAATCAGAGGGAACAGAGGCACACAAGGAGGATCCAGAGATAATCAATCACTCAGAGTTGGACTGGGAGACAGACACTCAGATTTGTAGTGAAGACACTTGGCTGTGGAACTAGACCCCTGAATGAACTCTTGCAGGAGACCTCAGACTGCTTTCCTTTTAGATGGTCACCATGGTGAGTGAAAGGCTGACCTCTTTCCTTGCCCTTTCTGGAGGTGTGAACCTCTAAGAAAGGCCCATCGTCTTGAGACTCCTTCCCCTGGCTGGGGCCTTAGAATTTCTTTCTGGCTCTGAGGAAACCAGAGCTCTTTCTCCCTCTCTCTCTCCCCTTATCTCATTTCCTTAATATCTTCCGTCTATTGTAAATAAACTACCATAAATTCCATTTACTTTAGTAATTCATTTTGGGATTTAGAAATTAAATCCCTGGCGACCTCCAATTAATTATTAAGTCCAGAAATAAATTTTACACCAGTTTTCCACCTTGGGACCAGTTCATAGTATCACTTCTTAGACAGAAGAGTTAAAAAAAAAAAGAAATTGAAAGAACTCCAAAATCCAACATCAATTATTTCCCTCTACTAAAGCCCCATTATTTACCTAAAACCCTCAGCTTTTCATCCATCATTTCATTCATTAAATTGTTACCACACTTTTTATAAACACTTGTCATGTCTCCTCAGTGAGATTATAAACTCCTTGAGCTTTCCTCATAATGATCCTCCCAGTCCCTGCAGCCCCCTTTGCCATGCTCTGTACCTAGCAACTGTTCGATAAATGCTTGCTGATTGATTTTTCTGTTTACAGAAACAGTATGTTGCAGTTCAAAACAACAATTATTTATTGAGTGTCTATTATATGATCTGCACTGCAGGGGACAGAAAAGAAGCTTGAGACATAGGTGCTATTTTATAGGAATTTAAAGCTGGAAAATGACATAATCACAAAACCTTTCAACTGGAACCCTCCTTGGAGACCATTTTGTGGAATTCATACCCAAACAAGGATCTCCACCCCAACCCAACCAAGTTATGTTCAGAGTTGATTAACCAGGCTTTGTTCTCAGAAAGTAAAGGCAAGGTAAGTCTCTCCCGGGGTAACTCATTCCCTTTCCAATAATTCTAATGACTATAAGGATATTCATTCCCTTGAGTCTAAATTTGCTTCTTTACAACTTATATTCATTTTCCCTAGCAGTAACACCTGACATGAATTACATTCTCTCGAAATAGGCCATATATGCCTTCCTCATGATAGCCCCCCAAATACTTGAAAACAGCTTCCATGTCCCCAAACTGAGCCTTTCCCTTCTGTAGGCAGAACATTTCTAGTTTCTTGAGATAGTTCTGATACAGCATGACTTTGAAGCACTTACCATCCTGGCATCCCTACTCTGAATACTTTCTTTTTACTTTTTTTAATTTGTCCTACTATCCCTCCCTCTCTCCCACCCCTTCCCACCCATCGTAAAGGCAAGAAATGGGATATTGATTATACATGTGAAATCATGTAAAACGTATTTCTGTGCTAGCCTCAGTACCAAAAGAAGGTAAGAAAAATAAAGTTTAAAAAATGATACTTAATTCTCCATTCAGACTCCATCTTTCCCTGGAGGATACATTTTATCATAGGTCCTTTGACATTGCCTTAGTTAATTGCATTATTGAGAATAGTTGATCAGGATTATATTATTGCCATTATTGTATACAATGTTATCCTGATTCTGCTTACTTCGCTTTATATCAGTTCATAGAAATCTTCCCAGGTTTTTCTGAAACCATCTTGCTCTTCATTTCTTAAAATACAATATGTTGTGTCCCATATAATCATATAACATACAACTTGTGCAGTCGTTCCCCAATTAGTGGCCATATCCTCTATTTACAATTCTTTGCCACCACAAAAAAGAACTACTGTAAACATTTTTGTACAAATAGGTCTTTCTTTCCTTTTTCTTTGATCTCTTTGGGATACATACCTAGTAGAATTATTGCTGGGTCAAAGGGTATGTACAATTTTTACTCCTTTGGTCATAGTTCCAAATTGTTCTCCAGAGAGGTTGGATCAGTTCACAACTCCAACAACAATGCATCAATATCCCATTTTCCCCACATTCCCTACAATATTTATCATTTTTCTTTTCTATCACATTAGCTAACTAATAGGTATGAGGTAGTAACTCAGAGTTGTTTTAATGTGCATTTCTCTAATCAATAGTGATTTAGAATATTTTTTCATGTGCCTAGATAGCTTCCATTTCTTCTGAAACCTGCATCTTCATGTCCTCTGATCATTTATCAATTGGGGAATGACTCATTCTTATAAATCTGACTGATTTTTCTCTAAATTTGAGAAATGATTTTTATCAGATGAACTTACTGTAAAATTTTTTCCTAGTTTCTTGCTTTCCTGCTAATCTTGGCTACAATTATTTGTGTGCAAAAAAAAAATCTTTTTAATTTCATCTAATTAAAACTATCTATTTTGTTTTGAATAATCCTCTTTATCACTGATTTGGTTGTAAACCCTTCCCTTATCCATACATCTGACAAGGGAAATTTTCCATATTCTCCTATTTTGCTTATCATATTACCTCATGGGTCTAAATCATGTTCCCATTAAAAACTTGGAGGGATTCAGTGAGCAGAACCAGAACAACATTGTACACAGTGACAACAACAATGTATGATGATAAGCAATTTCTGCCAAACTGCTTTCCATTTTTCCCAGGAATTTTTCTCAAATAGTGAATTCTTTTCCCAAAAGCCTGGATCCTTGGGTTTATCAACTACTAGATGATTATGGTCATTTACTATGATTTATTGTTTGCATAATCTAGTCTACTCTACTTCTTAGCCAGTAACAGATTGTTTTCATGACTACCACATTGTAATATAGTTTGAGATCTGGTCCTATTAGACATCACCTTTCACATTTATTTTATGTATTCTATTAGTATTCTTGACCTTTTGTTCTTCCAGATGAATTTTGTTATTATTTTTGTCTCTGTGTAATAATTTTTGGTAGTTTGATTAATATGTCACTGAATAAGTAAAATAATTTAGGTAGTGTTTTCATTTTTTATTATACTGATTCAGTTTAACATGAATAATTAATTTCACTCCAGTTGTTTAGATCTGCTTTTATTTGTGTGTTTTGTAATTGTGTTTGTGTAGTTCCCAAATTTATCTTAGCAGGTAGATTCAGAAACCCTATATATTTTTATAGTCTTTCAAATGTAATTTCTCTTTCTATTTCCTACTGATTATCTTGTTGGTGATACATAAAAATGCTGATGATTTATGTGGATTTATTTTACATCCTGAAACTTGGCTAAATTTGTCAACTATTTCAACTAGTTTTTTAGTTGATTCTCTAGAATGCCTTAAGTATACCATCATATTGTCCGCAAAGAACATCAGTTTTGTTTTCTCATTGCTCGTTCTATTTCATTCCATTTCTTTTTCTTCTCATATTACCATAGTGAACATTTATAATACCATATTGAATAATAGTGATGATCGTAGGCATCCTTGCTTCACCCCTGATCTTGCTTATAGATTTTCCCCGTTACAGATAATGCTTGCTGCTGGTATTAGATGGGTATTATCATTATAAGGAAAGTTCTACTTATTCCTGGGCTTTCTAGTGTTTTTATTAGGGATGAGTGTTGTATTTTGTCAAAAAGTATTTTTCTTGAGAGCCAGGCCTAGAGACGGAAGGTCCTGGGTTCAAATGTGGCCTCAGACACTTCCCAGCTGTGTGACCCTGGGCAAGTCACTTGACCCCCATTGCCTAGCCCTGACCACTCTTCTGCCTTAGAACCAATACACAGTATTGATTCTAAGATGAAAGGTAAAGGTTTAAAAAAAGTATTTTTCTGAATCTATTGGGATAATCATGAATTTTGTTGTTGTTGTTGTTGATATGGTCAATTATGCTGGAGGTTTTAAAATATTCAATAAGCCCTACATTGCTAATATAAATCCAACCTGGTTATAATGTATGATTTTTGTGATATAGTACTACAATCTACTTACTAGTATTGTATTTAATTGACCTACAGATTTCTTTCCTTGATTGTGTTCTTTGTTGTTTAAGTATTAGGACCATATTTGTGACAAAAAAGGAATTTGGTAGGTCTCCTCTTTGTCTGTTCTTCCAAATAGTTTATGTAGTATTGGAATTCATTGTTCTTTAAATATTTTCTAGAATTCACTTATGGCCAGGGGGGTTTCTTCCTGGGTATATCATTAATAGCTTGTTCAATTTCTTAGTTTACAAGGCAGGATTATGTAAGCATCTTGTTTCCTCTTCTGTTAATCTGGACAATTTATATTTTTGTAAATATTCACCATTTCATTTAGATGGTCAAATTTCCTGTTACTTAACTGGGCAAAATAACTTCTTATAATTGATTCAATTTCACCTTCATTGGGGGTGTCTTCGTTCTTTTTCATTTTGGACTGGTAATCTGGTTTTTGTCTTTTTTTAGAATTATCCAATGGTTTGTCTATTTTATTAGCTTTTTCATAAAAACTAGTTCCTAGTTTAATTAGTTCAATGGTTTTCTAAATTTTAATTTTGTTAATCTCTCTTTTAATTTTATTATGTCCAATTTAATGTTTTATTGGGGTTTTTAATTTGTTCTTTTTCTAGTTTTCTTGTATTTGTATGCCCAATTTATTGATTTACTTTTTCTCTATCTTATTGATGATATAAGTGTTCTGATATATAAAATTTCCCATAATTACTTCTTTGACTACATTTCATAAAATTTGTTATTGAGTCTCACAATTATAGACACCTTCTTTATTACTTCATCACAAGTGGAGGGTGTCCTTGGTGATATTCAAAAGACACCAGGACATTATTTTAACAGTCATGTGGCTAGACACTATACTTTAGTTAAAGTTCAACATGGCTGCTCAGCTTACCCTTAATCATGGCTGGATTTTTAACATTCTTAACAAAGACAAAAGATTCCAAACCTTTTTCATAGTTATGGGGGTGGAGGGTCAGAGCTAGAAGTATGGAGTTTTGACCTTGGTGAAGCTAAATGGAAATTATTTCTTAAAAATATCAAATTCAATATTAATTTTACATACTTCATTGTCTTTAGTTCCTTTTGTTACTGGTGGGGTTATTGTTCAGTCATTTTAGCCATGTCTGATTCTTTGTGACTCCATTTGTGGTTTTCTTGACAAGGATACTGAAATGATTTGTCACTTTCCTTCTACAAATCACTTTATAAGTGAGGAAATTGAGGTCAACAGGATTAAGTAATTTGCCCAACTTGTGTCTCAGATCATGTTTGAACCCAGTTGGAGAGAGATCATATGGATCTATTTTCCAGGTCAACTGTGTTTCTAAAATTTTATATTTTCTTTTATTTAAAAAAATTATTTTGACTTTGAAGGGTTAGATTCTACTTGCTCAGTCCTAAAATTTAATAAATTATTTTCTTCAGTGAGATTTTGTGCCTCTATTTCTGTTTGACCAATTTTGCTTTTTACAAAGTTGTTTTCCTTAATGAATTTTTGTGTCTCTTTTACTATTTGGTCAATTTTGTTTTTTTTTAAGTGTTATTTGCTTCAGTATCTTTCTGGGGGGGGGCTTCTGTGACCAAAATTGTGGCTCATTTTTCATAAATTTGTTGTATCACTATTGTTTCTATTTCAAACTTTTTCTTTACCATTCATTTGATTTTTAAAATTTTTTAAGGTTTTCCTAGAATTCTAATTTAGCTTATTTCCAATTCACATTTTTCTTCAAGGTTTTAGATGTAGCCATTTTGCTAGCCATGTATTCTGAGTTTATGTCTTGAACTTCCCTTTTATCATAACAAATTTTATGGTCAATTTCTATTAATTTTGTTGTTTGCTCATTTTCCAGCCTATTTATGTACTTTAAACTTCATGTTAAAGTTGGGCTCTACTCCCAGATTGGAGAGAGAACTGTCCTAAACTTCATATTTTTCATGCTGTTATTTTCAGATCTGGTTCTGGGTGCCTGTAAGTTTTTGATGCCTCCAAGATGGTATGGCATAAGAAGAGGTGTGGACACTGCTCTAACCAGGAAGGGACCTCACTGCCTTATAGCATCAATACTAGTGTTCCTATTTACCTTGAAACTGCAATCTGGAATACCAATATAGCAGGGCCCTATAGCCAGTGCCAGCAAAAAGACTCAACCTCTTCCTGACCAATTGTCCAACTCTCTTATGTTTTGTGAGCTGAATACACCAAAAGCTGCTTCTACGGCAGAAACTTCCAAGTCATGCTACTGGTGTTGTTGCATGTGTGTCAGTCCAGACAGACATCTTTCTTGGTGTCACAGATGTCTCCTGTTGATCTCCCAAGTAATCTTCACCTGGAAAAAAAATCTCATCACCTGACTTTTTGTTGGCTCTGTTACTCCAAAATTTGATTTGGAACATTATTTTTCAGTCATTTTAATGGGACTGTTGGTTGAATTCAGTTGATTTGCTTCCTGCATTCCATTATCTTCCTCTAAATCATTTCTGGCATATTACTGTCCTTCCTTGAATAGTTATGTGGCATAGTTGATAGAGCATTGGGCCTGGAGTCAGAAAGACATGAATTCAAATCCAGCTTCAGCTGCTTACTAGCTGGATAACCTTTGACAAGTCAATTAATTCAGGTTGACTCAATTTCCTCATCTATACAATGAACTGGAGAAGGAAATGGTAAAAAACGAAATTAATATCTTTGCCAAGATGTCATGTAGAGTCAGTCATCACTGAAACAACTGAGGAACAACAATGTTCATCCAAAATACAAAATCTTGAAGATTTTCCAAAGTAATTTTCCAAGTATAGTGGGACCATTATCTCTCTGGTCTTAGGAACTCTGCCTCTATTATTTTTTTAGATTTTTCTTTAACCTTTCCATAATTTGGAACCTTGCAATGGATGAAAAAGAAAAAAGACAGCAATATTGGGGGAATACTATAAAGTTCGCTCAGTCAGAAGAAGGAAATGGATGTTGAAGTCAAGAAACAGACCATAAGCCTCTCATAGAAGCATAAGACAGCATTTTGGAGGAATTCAATTATTTAGATATGTTCTGGAGGTCTCTAGCTAAAATAAGAATGGGTGGAGAATTCATGACATGTTTTCATGAAAATTGAAATCATTAACAGTAAAGAAAACATAAGAAAGACAATTTTCATCCTGATGTTAACTAAAGAGGAAGGAATCCAGCATTTATTAAGCCCCTACTACATGCTAAAGGCTTTCTAAATATTATCTCATTTTATCCTTCTAACAATATTGGGAGATAGGTGCTCTTATTGGCTCTTTTTTATCATTGAAAAAACTGATGCAGACTCAATGTCAACAAAATCTTCCTATTGATGAAAGGAGAGTGGAACAAGCTGCCTCCAGAAGTAGTGAGCACCCTGTCCCTGGATGTCTGCAAGCCACTGCTGGATGTCCACTTCTCAGTGTGATGTGGAGAGGCTTTTTGTTCAGGATACTTCTGAGCTGGAAGATTTCTGATATCACAGGACCTTAGATTTAGAACTGGAAAGAACCTCTGAAGCCACCAAGTCCAACTCCCTCATTGGACAGATGAAGAAACTGAGAATTAAGTGACTTGGATAAGGTCACACAGCTAGTAAATATTGTAGCAGAGTTGGCATTTGAACTGAGGTGCTCTGATCCTAAATCCTGCATTCATGTTGTGGCAGCACTCCATTCGGAGTTCTTAGCTCTCTGACAATGGCCTTTAAGGTAAAATAGAGACCGAGTCCCTTCGTCTCACCCCAGATCCATGGGTGTCTGTGGTCCATAAATGGATGCCATTTCTCATCCAGGTGTGACACAGAGCAACATGACTCCCTCAGACCCGGCATCCCAGAAATCCATGATGCTCGTTGAGAGGAGGGGTGCAAGGCAGGCACTGATCCCTGCTCTTCCAAATGGCCAATTCCGATGATGTCTGTAGTCACGAAGCCTGATGAGGGACGGGGGGGGCGATTCCAAAGGCAGAGAGCAGAGAAGTGACCCAAGACTCTCCCTGGAAGGGAGCCCTGTGCCTTGGCATGCCGGAAGTTCTGGGTGAATCAGGGCTAGCAGCAATTTCTGAAGAGAGAGGAGCAGGGAAAGGAGGGAGTGGGTGGCGGAATAGCTGGGTTTCCCAAGGACCAGGGATTTAGCCGGCAGGAGCACAGCAGCCCCCGATCCCTGGCATCAGAGCCCCCTCCATGAGGAGTTGGTGCCTGAGGAAAGGCTTCCTCCTGCTCTGCCTCTGCTCACTCGCCTCTGCTGAAGCCCTGTGTCTGCCTCTGGTAGGCAGTGGAGGCAACGCTGAGCTGGGATGTGCTGCTGTACTCTTCAGGGGAGAGCCAGGCAGTG